>NC_091933.1:8467268-8627268 GCF_041260155.1 Ptychodera flava | reverse complement strand
TTATCTTAACTTTAACTTCTCGAAAGTAGTTTTAGTTTTAACCATAAACAAAATATGTTTCTCAAAAGTATTTTTTATTTTGTAAAACAAAAGTAAATATTTTTCAAGATAACAAACTCCCCTACACGTCATGGAAATTTATTACTTTTGAACATAAACTCATATTTCTGCAATATATTTAATATTTGTAAGAAATTTTATTTCTCCACAGCAAACTTTTATTTCTGAACGGGGAAACCTTATTTTTGGGGTAAACTGTTTTTAAAAACTTTTAACAAAAAAACTTTAACTTTTAAAAAATAACTTTAACTTTGAACAAAATATTTGTTTCTCACAAGCGTTTTTTATTCGAAAAGAAGTAAAAATTGTTCACAGCCAGAGTTGAAGATTTTTGCTAATCGCGAACTGAGTTACTTAAATGACATAACCTTATGTCTTTAGAGCAGAAAACTTAAATTCTTAAAGAAAAGTTTTATTTTTCCAAGAGTAAAATTAATTTCTTTATGGAAAAAAGATTTTCTCAGAGCAGCAAATTGAAATACAGAGAATAAAACTTTTTTCTCAATGGCGAGAAATTATTTTCTTAAGACAACAAAACTAATTCCTTCAAGATGTATTTTCTACATATGAGTGTGGTTTAAGAATTTGGTAAAACTGAACTGAAAAAGAACGAAAAAGGAAGGATTAAAAAGTCAAACTTACTTTTCTTCAGAGCGAAATTTATTTCTGAGAGGAGAAATATTTCATGTGAGGGCGCAATTACCTATAATGCATAGCAACTCTTTCTAGCGAGAGTAAACATATATTTTGGGGATGAGTAAAACATTTTTCCGATGAGCAAAACTTTATTTTAACGGCGGCGGAAGTTAAAGTATCCCACCATGCAACACCCAAGTTTGATGACCCGGAGTCTCCGAGACAACCATGACTGACTTCATCGGCGATACAGGCATGCTAGCCCGGCCCCAGGTGCAGTACAGTACCTCGAAGTTTTACCTGGGTATTTGGGTCGGACGGTTTGCCGTACTGTACTGCAGCTAGCCCGGCCCTACCCTGCCTGCGTACGATGCTGTGTGTTGGGGCCGTACAACGCTGGGAACACACAGCATCGTACGCAGGGCTATGGACACGGGCACGCAAACGAGTCAGTTCAACAGTTGCCACTTGTCTGAGTCCCCGAAAAACGGTTTTGTGTTTGAGTGATTCGTCCTGACTGCAGACGTTGTGCGACGGGATGGACCGCATTGGGTTCCTTCATTAGCTCTGCATGGGCTTTGTGTTACCGGCGTTATACGGCCTCCCACCACATAACGCCGGTAACACACACCCCTGCCATGCAGAGCTATTCCTTCATCAGTTGCTGTGTTGTTAATGTTATGTTGTGTGATAGTCATCTTTTCTATAAGCCAGATTCGTAATTGATAGAGTCTTCGACTGAAACTGAACCTGGCCCGCCAGATTTGACCACAGTCGAGCGTGGTTCAATACAGTAGTTGTGGGTCCACAGCTGTGGTGTTTTCGGACGGGATATGCCTTTTACGGGCTGGTTGACTTTCACGTTTTTGACCCCGCAAACCACACGTAGAAAGTCAAAACCAGTCCGCGACTGTGGTCAAATCTGGCGGGCTCGGTTCAGTTTCAGTTTCTATAAATTACGAATCTGTCTCCTCTTAGAAAAGATGAATATCACACACATTGGCTGTGTGTTACCGGTGTTATGAGGGATTACGAATCTGTCTCCTCTTAGAAAAGATGAATATCACACACATTGGCTGTGTGTTACTGGTGTTATGAGGTGGGAAACTGTTTAACGCCGGTAACACACAGCCGTGCCATGCATAGCCCTGCGTACAGGACTGTGTGTTCCCGGCGTATGACGCCGGGAACACACAGACCTGTGCTGTACGCAGGGCTATGCCATGCAGAGCTAATGAAGAACCCCAATGCGGTCCCGTCGCACACCGTCTGCCGTCAGGACGAATCACTCAAACATAAAACCGTTTTTCGGGGACTCAGACAAGTGGCAACTGACCCGCGTGCCCGTAGCCCTGTGTACGATGTTGTGAGTTCCCGGCGTTATACGACCCCAACACACAGCGTGCATCGTACGCAGGCAGGGTAGGGCCGGGCTGGCGTGCCCGTATCGCCGATGAAGTCAGTCATGGTTGTCTCGGAAAGCAGATCGTCCATGTAGCCGACACGAACACGAACTGTCTGATACCGGCTACCACCTCGGAGACTCTGGGTCATCAAACTTGGGTGTTGCATGGTGGGATACTTTAACTTCCGCCGCCGTTAAAATAGTTTTGCTCGTCGGAAAAATGTTTTACTCTTCCCAAAAATATGTTTACTCTCGCTAGAAAGAGTTTGCTATGCATTATAGGTAATTGCGCCCTCACATGAAATATTTCTCTTCTCGGAAATAAATTTCGCTCTGAAGAAAAGTAAGTTTGACTTTTTCATCCCTTTTTCGTTCTTTCTCAGTTCAGTTTTACCAAATTCTTAAACCACACTCATATGCAGAAAATATATCTTGAAGGAATTAGTTTTGTTGTCTTCAGAAAATAATTTCTCTCCATTGAGAAAAAAGTTTTACTCACTATATTTCAATTTGCTGCTCTGAGAAAATCTTTTTTCCATAAAGAAATTAATTTTACTCTTGGAAAAATAAAATTTTTCTTTAAGAATTTAAGTTTTCTGCTCTAAAAACATAAGGTTATGTCATTTAAGTAACTCAGTTCGCGCTCAGCAAAAATCTTAAACTCTTGCTGTGAACAATTTTTACTTCTTTTCGAAATAAAAAACGTTTTGAGAAACAGATATTTTGTTCAAAGTTAAAGTTATTTTTTAAAAGTTAAAGTGTTTTTGTTAAAAGTTTTTAAAAACAGTTTACCCAAAAAATAAAGTTTCCCCGTTCAGAAATAAAAGTATGCTGTGGAGAAATAAAATTTCTTACAAATATTAAATATATTGCCAAGAAATATGAGTTTATGTTCAAAAGTAATAAATTCCCGTGACGTGTAAGGGGAGTCTGTTATCTTGAAAAAATTTTACGTTTGTTTTACAAAATAAAAAATACTCTTGAGAAACATATTTTGTTTATGGTTAAAACTAAAACTACTTTCGAGAAGTTAAAGTTAAGATAATGTTAAGATAAAGTTGCCCGTACAAAATTAAAAGTTTGCGGTGGAGAAATAAAATCTCTTACAAATATTAAAGATATTGTCAAGAAAAATTAGAGTTTATATTCAAAAGTAATAGAGTTCCGTGGCGTGTAGGGGCCACCGTAGTAAACAACGTGTAAGCACCGCTATGAACAGCAAGACAAGGTTAAATTTCGATGCATTATTTACATTATTACTTTACCTTCAAACAAAATAATACATCTGAAGATACTATATCGTCCTCCTTTCCCTTGTCCTCGCTGATAACGGCTATATCCATTCAAGTTTTGCGCGGAAAATCCGACAGCGAGACACTACTCTGACGCATCGAGAGGAACGTGCGTCCGAATGTGAACGGAATCAGCTGGAGCCGTACCACTTCATCCGCCACGCCGACATAATAAAGGTCCAAATTACATCGCGCGGGAAAGTGAAAATAAAAAAAGTGGGTCTATGCATGTGATAAATATATAATCTCCCAGTATTTCTCACTCATGTGACGTCATCGAAGACTCGGGTTTCCCCCAACATAGCTGTATCCCTCCTCGCCTACCGGCTCGGAGGGATACTGCCGCTATGTTGGGGGAAACCCTCGTCTTCGATGACGTCACACTCGTTCGAAATACTGGGAGATTATATATAATTATACATACATATATATATATATATATATATATATATATATATATATATATATATATATATATATATATATATATATATATAAGGTTTTGTTAGTGGTAAACATTCTAATGATATTTTCGAAATATGATTTTACAAATTAAACTCGCATACTGTTTTTGAATGTTCTTCGGTTGAAAAGAAAACGTAACTTTAAATTTTTTATGATTTTGCACTTCAACGACTTTGAATGGAGTAGGCTAATGACAGAACGCTTGTCAATACTAAGGTCACGGTCTGCTGCCTGCCGGGCGACAAAAGTAGCCATGGTTGTGACTTTGAGGCGTACAGACGCGTCGCTGTTGTGTGACTATCCATGTCGTCTCTCAGACTTCAACAGACTGCACACTCCGACAGGTGTTAGGGACACGGGATGAATGACAACAGGTGCATTTTCATCGTGATTTATGAAAGCAGTGACAACTGCGATCCCCCGCCGAAGAATGACCAGAAGTGACAAGAGAATTAAAAGTCAGGCGAGAAAACCAGCGGAAAGGCGATGACAATCTGTTTGACATTTCCGTTTAGACGGAGTCATTCCAAGATGAATGATAGAAAATAATGAACGATGTTATCTGAGAAATACCTGAAATGCCTGTCTATAGAGATCACCGCTAAATGGCTCACGGTCTCACAGGGCTCATTTGGCTGTAGGGAAGATCATCAAATCTCATCGACAATGATTCTGAAGAGCTAGATTTGTCATTATGGTTCATCAAGGTATGAATATAATGTACCGCCATAGGAGGTGGCAATATTGGCCAATTCTGCTAATTACGAAGACTCCCAGTGACGCAGACGAACATCGAGTCAGAGTCAGTTCAAATCTATTAAAGCGACGCCTTATTTTGCTTGTTCAAAATTTTATGACTTCCAAGGAAATCCGCAATTGTCTAGCTGTCACCAGCAACGAAGCCGCTTAATATCAATGTCTTGGAAAGCCTCATCTTACAAGCCAACAGTGAAAACAATGATCTTGCTTGCAAGAAATGGAAATCCATGGACATGAAATTAGGCAATTTTTGTTTTTTAAGTAATCGGATTTTTGGAAAAATGGGGTAAATACACAAAATAATACTTGATGGTTCAATCAATTTCCATGCGTGATCGGTGGCTCTTCGACCCTCGGAGCTGTTGGCATCGGGCCGAGTGGGTCTGCTCGTGGAAACGAGCGGTGAACACAGCTACAAAAATTACCCATAAGTGATTGAAACGTCCAGAAACAGTGACAAGCATTCTTTCCTGTTGAGCCAGGAAAGTTCCGCTAATCCTAACAGGCACCAGTCAACTGTAAAAAGTCTTCCTTATTTTCGTTGCTCATTACATAAATTAACTGATCCACGCGACAGGAGACGACATATTTCACGGTGATTTGTAATACATATTATTTAAGGATTCTTTCCAAGAAAAGAGTTTCCTGTGCATATCAGAGTTATTCAGGTTTAATCAAACACGAGGTGATGCGTCTCACGCAGTTTGAAATACGAAATTCATCACACTATCGAATTGGAAAGGCCATCCTTCTCAGAAGAAATGCTGTATCCTTCATGCAATTTTTATCGACTAATGGTGGCGCGTTGACATACAAGCGACAGCTAAGTGTTAGTTTGATCACCAGATCATTTACCAGTACCCACGATACGTGGGTGGATGCAGCTGCAGGTGTAAGGACGTAAAAGCGTAACAAACGCGGCAACTTTTGTCATTATGAAGCAAACGAGAACCGAAGAATTTGCTTAACAATTCACAGTTCTGTTTGTCGCAAGATCTGTCAACATTTTGATGGTCGACTTTGATCAGCTGACACACAGATCATGGGAGTACGTGGCACTGTATCAAAAACACACACATCATTGCTGGAATCGAGGGCTGCCGCACCTACTGCTTTTGTCGTCACAGGAGTAAATTTCAATAACATTAAAGAGAGGGGTCGTCGGAACTGGGCCTGTGCGACTTTCGTGTTTACAAACGACGTATTTCATGCAGGATATCTACATACACCACGTAAACAAGCCGCAACATTTAAACTTTACGATGTACATTATGACAAACATGTTCCACGTTCACCAACCGCCAACGTAGCTTGGATATAGTGTTCACATTGGTCGTATGGATGCCATACGACCTTAAATGCAGTTCTCACGACCTCCGCTCCATGTAACCAAAACCCTTGGTGGCGCTGTGTCGTCAAGAATCAAGCAACGTAGCTTGCAGGTATCGAACACAACCACTACAGCAAATTTCATAGTACTTCCATCAAAGCAAATATAAGAGCTGCCTTATATTGTGTTTCCAGACATCTAGCTGTTTCTGTTGCTGTTTTAGACTGTAAGACGTTGTCGCCAACTCAGTGATGTTCACAATTGATAGTCTAACTTCAGGAACAAGGTACCACAACATAATTGAGTAATTACCCAATGTAGAGCTGTACCTCGTCGTTAAATTGTTTCCCAGTGATACAATGTTACTTATTTCATTAAAGTGTGAAAAAAACTGTAATGGAGAGGGTCTACAAGAATGGACATGCGAATATGACAGCAATCAGGTACACGGTTTCTAATGGGAAGTTCTTGACAAAAAAATGAGAAAGATAGCCCCAAAATATAACAGACATGAATTTTTCCTGTTTTTTTTTACCGAAACTTAAATTAAATCATTCTCTGAGAGTTAAAACCAAGCATCAGAGAATTTGGATCTATCGGTTTAAGTCCATGGACAATCAATTATTTGGTATTTTTGTCGTTTACAGTGGAATTATTCGTAGACACGCCAGCTAATCATTGGAATTGGTTAAAAAAGACATCAGTCAACAAACACGATTTTCTGAAGAGAAATTTACATAAATTAGAGTGTTTTAAAGGTAATACTACCTTCAAAGGTTAAAGTCAATGTCAGCGGTTGAAAAGTACGTGAAGATGAAGATCGATGCTTTTATTGTCAGAGGTAATGACATTGATGACGATGGTCGTTATGAAGGTCATGTGCTATCTATCAATCGATGGACACCTATGTAGATTGTACAGAAGCAACGTCATGATAAAGAATCCTTATTATCGTTAAATGGGGTTCACATTTTGCAGAACAATGTACCAAAAGTCTCGCGGTCCAGTCTCTCATAATTAGCGAATGCTCCCTCGACCAAAGATGTCACGTAGCTTGCAAATGATAACGTCACGCCAAAAAAGCACAGTTGGTTACAGTATAAAAATGACTACGCTACTACGCTAATATTCAGACCTTAGTTGTCCTTCCCAAACACGGTTCCCAAATGATTGATATCCTGGGTACTGCATTACGCTCGATGATGCAAATGACGGCATCGGTCGAGGAAGGATATGGTTGGACTGCTTATCAGTTACGAGTGACACCACGTCTCCGTCTAATGTCTGATGCCGACGCTTTTATCGGAAACCGCAAGATAGGAATATCTGTGGGCAATCGATTTCAGTTGTTTTATGTTTATTCCTTAAGCACGAAGTCTGATATACCCATGGTTCGTGGGTGATTGATGCGTCAAATTTATGGGTTATTCTTTGTTCTTGACATCGTCAGGTAATGTATCCACGACCTACATTCTTCTAGATCCGTCTCGGGGAACTTGGGAAATACAGATACATTTTAGTCGATCGACACGGGACACTTGAGTTAAAGACCTATGAGCTGCAACTTTTTGAAATTGGTCGGCCTTCAAATATCTTCCAATTTTCTAAGATATTCTTGTGACTCTTCCATTTGGATAAAGTTGTCTTCACCTATGTCACGGCAACAGACGAGAAATTAAACATATTTAAGTTCATTCTCGATATCCTGCCATATTCCAAAACAGTATCTTCATTGTACACAGAAAACCGACACCATGTTCCATTAGAAGAAATACCATTCCGTGTGTTCGAATGGATGACACAATATCGTGTCTGTGAAGATTTCAGTTGACCTTTTGCGCATGTGTATGGAGGCGGCCATATTTGAGTGCAGCACATTTTGATTATTTACTATTGTCAAAACTTACGCATGCAGTTCCGCTCAGTTCCATAAATGTACATCGAAATACACAGAATGAGACTTGATTGGATACTATAGTACATCGGAATAAGAGTTAGCGGGCGGAGACGAACTGAATTTTCATTCGAGTACCGAGAACCTCGTTGATTTACTAGAGTAGCCCAGCTAATCCGGTATCACTCTCCGATATTAGCAGAGTATGATTTGCCAATCGCCTGCTTTGTTTTGTTACGCTCACTAAACGTATCGTGAGGCGCCTTCAACCCAGATTTTTATCCTAGCTTCCATGCGTACAAAATTTATTGTTAATGGTAACGATTCTGTATAAACTTGGACCCATGAAGCGATGTGAAATCTCGTTGTACTTTTACAAACAATTCGAGTGATTTATTTTACTTTTATTAGCATTGTGAAGTCGACTCATATCACTAAAAGTGGAAACAAGACATTTAAAAAAATTACTACTTCCCTGCAAATGTATGTTAACGATACACAACGAGTAATATCGATGCTCGATATAACAGTTTGCGGCTTTGCTACATTCGATGACAAATTGTATTTGCGTCCTAGATCGGTCTCCTTTGCACCAAGACTTCATTTCATTGGCACTGACGAATTACCATGGCGGATCTAAGTGTTTCAGAGTTGTGAAAACAAATTACCCGATGAGCAGGACTTCTTTTATTTATAATATCCTTAATGGTAAAGGCGAAAGCCCAATTATATGATTGGGTGCCTATTACTCCCGGTTACTAGGGAGAAGAAGAAAAGTGCCTTGCCTGAGGGCACAACTCCACGAGCCATTGCCGGGTCTTGAGTCGTTTTCCAGGTGTAGTCCGCCACAACTGTTACCACTGCACCCGGATATCTCCTTCTTAGGTTTAAAAGGAGAGTTTTGCGACAGACTATCAACTTCACATTGATTTAAAGGATTATTCATATAGGCTAATTGTCTGTCAAAGTTGAATGTCGAAGTCGTACAAGTGGAAGCCCCACTTGATACTACGCTATGAATGGACGTAATGCAACATAAAATGCTGTCAAAGGAATTAATAAGTTACACATAAAGATTTATAGACACCCTAAAAAAGAGAATGACCTGAGATAAAAATTTCCACGAAGCGATGCCAGATGTTTCCTAGTAAAAAGAGAAAGTCCGTGCACCCTAGTAAAAAGAGAAAGTATGACCAAAAAAACCCGAAACGGCCACGGTGATGTTTATGCTACATTGTGGCGCATGCGCCGAACAGTGTGTCTGTGGCATTTGTTTTGAGTATCAGACCGGCACTTTAAGTCCGAAAATATGATCCGTATTTTACGATGTTGACAACATCTGACGCGAACATCAGGGCAAATGCTCTAATTTCATATTTTATTATCTTTTTATGAGGAAGCACAACGTTTTCTTTTATTTAGGCCATCTGACGATATCGACAAAACGACTGGCAGCTAGCAGTTTTACGATTCGCTCATGTCATTCACTTACTAACACACCAATACGGAACAACGTTATGTGAGACCACTTGTACACTATCATGGTTCTTTTCACTTGTTCCTCAGCCATGTATCCTCTCAAATGTTTTACCTCGACGTTTTCGCTAACCAGATGTTACAAAGACTGATAATGAACGAAAGGCATTCGTATGCATCTTTACTGTGTGCGTCTTTCTTAAAGGAACGTATGATATGAACGTATTATATTTTTGAGAAAAAAAGTTCATTTTATCTCATTTTTCCAGAATTATACAGCGAAACCACTCTAAACAGAACCCTCAAGGGTGGTTCGGTTTGGAAAGGTATTTGGGTTATAGATTCTGGTTCTTTTAACGTAGAGTTCTATTGGCAGGGGACGTCGACTGGGAAAAAGGTTCAGTTCAGACAGGTTTCCAGTCTAGACAGGGTTCGGTTTAGACAGGTTTCACTGCATTGGAATACAAAGTATTAGTCCTCAGCCCAAGACACATCGTGCAAAATATACAACGTCTTTGTTGACAAATGATCTTATCCGGAATAAAATCATATTCAACAAAAAATGGACCTTACATGTGTATAGAGTGAGTTGAAAAGTTGAACCCAGTAGGTATGTAGGTATGAAAATGGAACAAAAAGGTGCATTTGGTAAACAAGACGATATATCAAAAGATACACCTAATGGAGCTAATAATTTGCATGAATACTTAAAATAGCGACGATATTTTGAAACACACTGAACTTTTATAAGCCATATTGAGTCAGAATGCTGGCTTATCTATCGTATATCAACTTTGATGTTTTATGCAAAGTAGATTTCTACAATGTGACTATTAAGAGTCCAGGTAATGTACAATGCTCAAAAAATTTCATCGTGTAGATATTTTATATTTTACTTTCGAGTAAAGAGCTTTTGTTAATTTCGAAAATAAATTTTTTAACAATTAAAGCAATGTACAATGTGCCTCCGTATTTTCTTTACAATTTTTAAAAGCTTCTGATTTTATGAAAACTAAATTTTGCATTCCCATTCTCTTTTCGAAATTTCGTAAATATTATGTATTGGTCATTTCAATATTATGCATTGGTCATTTCAATATTGGAAATATCAAATTCATTTTGGGGAAAATTAAAGGGAAATTAAACATCAATTAAATTAAACGTCGGATTAAATGTTGATAATATCAAGTAATTTTGAGGAAGACGTAATTAAATGTATGCATTTAATTCAAATTTAGATTGTTAAGTGGATCGGAGATTGAATTAGAACATTGATCGTATCTTGACATTTGTTATACATTGTCCTCTTACTATAATTATTTCTCAGCTGCCTTGCTTAGCGGTGTTTTAGCCTGCAAATGGTCTAGGTCTATCCCTTGGCTTGTAATATGCCATTTTTCTGGACCAGTACTAACCGCTATTGAACGGTAGAATCAAACAAACCCTAAAACGGTTATAAGAACTCGGAAAGGCGACAGACCGACAATTGGCTGAAACACAGTCTGAGCTACCACGGGAAAATGAAGTCTTTTGTTTCAAAACCTAGCTATTTGGATATAGATATAGCTCGCCTGTGACGTTGAAGTATAGTAAACATAGGATTTTGCAATTATAAACTGACTTTACTTTTCTGAGGAAGGAATAAACCTGTTTATTAATTTCTTAGAAAAAATCACTTAGAACAATCATGGGAAAGTATGCTTTACAAAGAAAAACCGGTCTGATGTCAATATTAAATTCTGTATAACGAAGCTGAAATGTATTTTGATTCAGTATCGGATTCCATGTGTCACAAAGTACTCAAAGGAAGTATGAAACATTATAATTACGGCGTGATTATCAAATAGGGGTGCAAGATTCGCCTCTTGGGAACTGAAATTCATTATTTCTTCGGCACACATGATAGGCACCCTCTGAGATCAAAGCTCATGATACACGCATAGAAGTTGTGGTCTTAGGGTGTCAATTATGACATTAATCAAAAATACTTTGGATTGGTAATGCAAGTCACGTGATGTCTTTATCTCGAATCTCATCTTATCTACTTGAGTCTCCTTAATAAAGGGTCGACTGCGACGAGCTTCACTTCCGTTCAGAATCTCTGACGGGCAACTCGAAGTCTCTTCCCCGGCGACAGTGTTTATCGCGGAAATAATTGCGATAAATTATGATCTATGGCTTGCGATATGATCAACATTCCCAGGTGACGATTGCATCTGAGCATACGTGGAATTAATGGCCCACTCATCTCGACATCTGTGACGAGTGCACTTCTCTCAATACATTGATGTAGGGCATTAGCAGTGATAAACGCGCCTGTTGCGTCAAATTGACATTGGAATATCTATTCAAACAGCAGCGTTGCTGGCAAGGGAGAAATACAGAAGTGCGAATTTGTCTACTGTGATAAATGCGATTCCTACATCAAATGTGATATCGGAACATTCATCCAAACAGCTGTGTTGAACAGGAACGGGGGTAAAACTGCAGAAGTGTGGACGTTTCGATGTCGGTTGCTGGAGACCTTGATCACAGCTCGGCTCTGCAATTTCACATTTTATTACCCAATTAAACCTGTTTAGCTTATTTGAGTTTCACACTCAGTTTAATGTGAAAGCTGTACATCAGAGTCCCTACATTACGACACTGTTGTCCATATGTCGTACACAAGACAATGCAGCAACGCTGAAACACTCGTACAGTGTATGGTAATTATAAATGAGAATTTGAATGTAAAACAGTGCTATTCTACTTCGAGAAATTATATTTTTTAAATAAGCATATACTACCTGAAGAGTAGGCCATTCAATTAAAGATAATTAAATAAATGTAAATAAATTACGAAGACAAATTGATTTGTATCTCCGAAAGGTGGGAGACTTTGTCGAACTAACGAGTGTGAGCGGACGGTGGTTGTTTGGTAAAAAGTATTGTAATATTCGCTTGTTAATTTCCTTCTTCTGAACTGCTTTATCATGGATCATAATACGCCAATAGGAAACAGAAAAAGCAGCCAAAGAACACACGATGTTTCAACGCACTCCATCATCAATCCCTCATAGATAGATAGATAGATAGATAGATAGATAGATAGATAGATAGAGAGAGAGAGAGAGAGAGAGAGAGAGAGAGAGAGAGAGAGAGAGAGAGAGAGAGAGGTAAGTAGGTAGGTAGGTACATCCATGTACATATATACATAAATACATACATACATACATACACATACGTACATACATACATACATACATACATACATACATACATACATACATACATACATACATACATACATACATACATACATACATACATACATATATACATAAAGAAGAGGTATCTGTATTTTTTATGCTTCAAAACTATATTTACGTCTTGGAGAGGACTGTAAATAAAGTACACGCTCGGCAGAGTATTGCGAGAGTCATTTGACTGAAATGAAATTTCACGACGTCTCGTTTTCCATTCTCCATCTGACCTTTTCCAAGGTGTGAATATTTCCCGTCGTAGTCAGCTTTACTGTTGCACGTGATAAGACGTGGAGTCAGAACTGAATATAAAACGTTTGACTTTTGAACTTTGAATCAGGTCTACAGTTTTTCTTTTTCGAGCTACTGTAGCCGGGTGTACGACACACGTGCAGCACTAACCTTTGTACCGGTGGATCACATAGCTTTCTATTAAATTTCAAATTCAAAGGTAACAAGATAGTCATTATTTGGTCGACGTCCGAGTTGTCTGAATCCCTAGGTATTGATCGATAGCCAAAGAATAAAGCCATCAGTACAATCACATAGAGTAATGTGATCAACAGTAATTGTTGATGCGCCTTCATGGCAGCTCCATGCTTCTCCTAGCTCCTGGCTTTTCTGTGTTTTACGGCGTATACGCTCATTCGCATTGCTGCGCTTGGTACCTGTTGCTTTATGAACTACCAAGGAACAAACTGGTCCATTTGGGAAGATTTCTTACCGCAGAAATTTCCAAGAAAATCAGGAAAGTCAAAGCTATCGTCTTACTAAACTGCAAAAGAAACTCGTTGTTGCTGGGCACTTTTTTGCTCTGCCAAAGTTACAAGTACTGTGTAAATTAACGGTGTATTCAGATGCAAATAGGGTGGTCAATGGCATATTCAAGATCAATGCTACAACTGATTAACACATCATTGAATTCAAGACTTCCAGTTGCTGTTTGGAATACCATCAAGTCTTTGAATCTTCGACCAAAACCTGCAACACGTAGGGGCACAAGAGCTGGAGTAAGAAAACAAAGATCCATACAATCATTATTTTCACATGCAAGATCAACATCTGCAGATATAGTATCACATCGTCGTGCTGACATCAATAACCTCATTCAGATCAACCTTTGCTCAACAGCACTGCAACCATCATCCACTCCTCAACATCAAAAAACTTTACAATGCTCCTTCATGAACTGCCGTTCACTGGCAAACAAGTCCACGGCTGTAAATGAATATCTGCAAGACTCTCGTCTAGATGTTTTGTTGCTTGCTGAGACATGGCTACGTGATGATCAAAGTGACTCATCAGTCATCACAGATGCCCTTCCACCTGGTTACAGCATCATCAGTGTTCCACGTAAAGGCCGTGGGGGAGGCATTGCAACGATTTTCAAGTCGTCACTGTCAGTGTCACTACATCCTATTTCAGACTCTATTACATCGATGAAAATAATGGAGGTTCGTGTAAAGAATCCATCATCCCATATCACTTTAGTCACTGTCTACCGTCCACTGCCAAGTCGAACGAATGGTTTCACCGTCGATGATTTTATCAACGATTTCACTACATTTCTGTCTTCTCATCTCACAGATAACTCACCACTTGTTATTGCTGGTGACTTTAACTTTCATTTTGAAGACTCAAACTGCCCAAGTGCTCAACAATATGGTGATATCTATACTAAAGACTCATTTTCTATGCGCCAATGGGTCACTGGTCCTACACATCGTGCTGGCCACACTATTGATCATATACTCACTCAAACTGAAGACAATATAATCGCCAATGTTCGTGTTGAACCAATCCTTGCCATTTCGGACCATTTCCCGTTACTGTTCTCCCGGAAATCTGTGATTGCAAGAAATATGAAATCCTTTTCTGCTGTCCAGTTTGCGTCAGATTTATCTTCGACCATCTGCTTTGAAACAGTCCATGGAATTTCCAGCAAAATGCAATTGTTTAACAATAGCATTCGTGATACTTTTGATCGCCACGCTCCTACAAGTGTAAGACTCGTCCCAAACAGAAAGCCAGTTCCCTGGATTGACAATTCTATCGTCACTGCACGGAAAAGCAGAATGAAAGCAGAGAGAGTGTGGAGAAAATCAAGACTAGAGATACATTGCCAAATTTACAGATCATATCGGACTGATGTCGTGCACCTTGTGGAAGCTGCCAAGAAAAAACATTACGCTGATCTCGTTGACAATAGTACAGGCAACCAGAAACTCTTGTTTCAAATTGTTAGACAATTACTTGGCCATGATGAGATTTCTATACCCCTGCCAACTCATGAGGATCATCTGGAACTAGCAAATCGCTTTGCTAAGTTTTTTCTTGATCGTGTGAAGTTACTTGTTCACAAGTTTGATTCTATACCCAATACTTCAAATTATAAACTTTCAAAGCCTACCACTGTAGCGAGTGTTGAGTCTAAACTCGATCTTTTTAAACCCACAACTGCTGATGAAATATCTAGCATTATCGGTTCTTCACCATCAACATACTGTTGCTTAGACCCAATTCCCACAAAGATTTTTAAGAACCCTGTTATTGTAAATGCTCTTTTACCACATCTTACTCAGATTTTCAACGACTCTTTGCAGTCTGGTTCTGTACCTGATGTATTTAAGTTAGCCGTTGTTAAACCACTACTCAAAAAACCATCTCTAAATCAGGAAATTCTCAAAAATTTTCGGCCTGTTTCAAATTTGTCGTTTTTATCGAAGATTCTTGAACGTATTGTTGCTGACAGATTAAATACCTATATTGTCAGCCATTCATTAGATGAACCAATGCAATCTGCCTACAAGCCAGGACATAGTACTGAAACAGCTCTTTTAAAGGTAACAAATGATATTTTGCTTGCCCTCGATGATAAGTGTGATGTATTCTTGGTCTTACTTGACCTTTCTGCTGCATTTGATACTGTCAACCACACTATTCTATTAGATCGTTTAAGAGACCAATTTGGTCTTTCTGGTTATGCACTTAAGTGGTTTGAGTCATATCTTTCAAATCGAAGTCAGTGTGTTCTTATAAATTCCACTCAATCATCATTTCATCCACTTGATACCGGGGTACCTCAGGGATCAGTGTTAGGTCCAATTCTTTTCAATGTTTATACCTCTCCGCTCGGTAAATTAGTCGCTAGTCATGGATGTCTTTATAGTTTTTATGCTGATGATTCAACATTGTATATGTCTTTCACCAGGGATAATGCCATTAGAATGATTTCAAATCTTGAAAATTGCATTTCAGATGTCAGACTCTGGATGTCTACAAATTTCTCACTTTAAACGATGATAAAACAGAATTTGTAATTTTCTCCTCGGATTGTCCATCTGATAGAAATATCACAGAAATTTGTGTTGGAGATGCTAAAATTCCTGTTTGCTATCAGGCCAAAAGCCTAGGCGTCATCCTTGATTCTCATCTCACACTGAGACCTCATGTTTCAGAGATCTGCCGTACGGCAACCTTTCATCTACGGACGCATTGCTCGTATTCGTAAATACTTATCAAGGTCTGCCACAGAACAACTTGTCCATGCTTTTATCACATCTCGTATTGATTTCTGTAACTCTCTGTTGTATGGACTTCCGAATAATTTAATCATTCAGATTCAACGTGTTCAAAACATGGCTGCAAGAATTGTAACTCGATCAAAAATCTCTCTTATATCACCCCTGTTCTGTACCAGTTGCATTGGTTACCGGTGACACAGCGCATTGTATTTAAGATGTTAGTCCTGACTTTTAAGTGTATTCACGGGCTTGCTCCCAGTTACCTTTCAAATATGATATCACTCTATGTTCCATGTCGTAACTTGAGGTCAGCTGACCAGTTCAGACTTCGTCCGGTTCGATCGCGCACAAAGAAGTATGGAGATCGTTCGTTTAGTGTGGCAGCTCCCATACTCTGGAACAGTCTTCCATTAGATATTCGGCGTTCTCCTAGCCTGTCAATTTTTAAAACTAATGTTAAAACTTTCCTTTTTAAATTTGCTTTTTAGACTTTGGTTTAGATGGTTTTATTGTAGTTTTTTTTATTACTGTTTTAATTGCTTTTTGTGATATGTAAATTTTATCACAGCGTCCTTGATCACTTTGTTGTGGATATTGACGCTTTATAAATAAATTATTAATGTGATCATTATCATATTCGGATACGAGTATTATAATCGCTTTCAATTCTGTAATCAAACAGTTACGACCTTTGCAATCGCTCGCATATGCAACCTTCAGTTCCGCGGTAGCACAGTGAACCTGACCCAATACTTCTGTATTCCGAATGCAACTAATTAGTTATTGCGACCACTTTCAATAGTTGTAATCTGTAAAATAAATTTGACACATTATTATTTACATCGTGTATAGACTTGGCACGAATGTAAGTCTTATGATCGTTTTTCACACGTACTTTGTCACGGAGTAAATTGAAATCCTTCGTAGTAAATCTAACTTCGAGCTTAATTTTAGTTTCCCGCGTACGAAGGAAGATTAAAGCCAGATAATCGATTTGTGTATCATACATATCATTTGTTGCTTTTCATCATGCTTCTCGTTTGTTTGCCTTCTGCAGTCATTCATTGTGTTTTTTTATGAAATAAATGCATTAATTAAATGTTTGGTGGTCTGTAAAATTTGGAATATCGAGCAAGATTATGTCAGCGCCTAACCTTTAAAGCTTAAACCACAGTCCCTCTATCCATTGTGGATAGAGGGACTGTGCTTAAACCAATCGGACAGCTGTCAGTCTGAATCCTGTAGGCTGAATAGACCATGTTCCGAACCGCGCGAGACATTCCGAGATATTGCGAGAATATGTGGTTCGCAGTGGCAGTGTTCTCGCAACACAGGACAAACTGCGTAAAACAGGACAAGTCGCTAATTACGTTAAACACTGCATAAAATATATGAAGTTGCAATCTTTGCTCAGTTCTGCACTTTTTCTAGTTCCATACAAAATTCGACTTGTATTACTAAGCTGGAAACCTGTTTCTACTGGCATGTATTAAAGTCTCGCGAGATCTCGCAATCAGCGGAATATCGTCTATTGTTTATCTCTACAATTTTATAAAAGCCTCACCCGGAGTGACAGGAAGAATTTGTTAGTAGAAGCAATGGTACAGACTGAGATAGGAAGCAAGATCTAAATCATGTATAAGCTTATGCATACTATCAACGGACATCCCAGTAGGTACTGATGAAATATTGATAAATAACAACATAAATGTTGTTGGCGCAGAAAACGAAAAACTGTAACAATGAAGACTCTAAAAGTATAACAATTACCAATCGTAACTTTATGAGTAGGTTTAATGAAAAAAAAACTAATCTAGTTTTGTCTAATTATCGCGAGATTCTGGGAGAAACTTCGGATCTCGTTTACTCCACATATGTGCAAATTCACTACTCTAAGTTCACCTCACACAAACGTGAAGGGTGGTATAGCGGAATCTCAGCCCAAACACTTCAAATACTAGGTAACATTAATATCTTAAAACCTTGCTGAAATGACTTTGTTTTACACTATTCCTGACTTGAACAAAATCTTCCGTACGGGATGAAAATTACGAATGCTGCTAAGGTATTCGATCGTCTCTATCTAGCCAGCACCGCGAGACTGTGCTTTCGACTGTAGTTATTTTCGCACCAGACGAAGTATAGATTCTGACAGTCACATATGTAAAGTATCGCTAGAGAGTTCAAAATCCTAGCGTGATCTTGAGACGACACATTGACTTATGGATCGAACAGAGATCTTCGAGGACAAGTATGACAAACGGACATAATCATAGCTCAGACATTTATCGTACTTTCCGATTTGCACAAATAATTGCTGATGATATTTAATTTACGAATCTGTCTCTCAAAGTTCTTGAGAAAAACCGTAAACGCAGAGATAGTGATGTATGGGCATGCGCACCAGTTGAAGACATCATTTTTATAGCCGAGTAAATGATGCAGCTTAATGGCGACAGTGCATCTGGATTTGAAAGATTTATGTCCCATCTCCGTACTCAGAGCTACAAAAAACTTTGTGCTACATCCGAAGGATAACTATTGAATTCTTTCATTTTTATCAACGTTTTTATTAAATATGTTAGCTAACTTGGTATCGCTTGGTATCATGTCTCAACTTGTTTTTGTATTTCCCCAATTTGCAAAAAATTGTACTACATTTTTTTTTTAATCAAATATTTTTATCGACAAATGACTTTTTGAATCAGAAAACCTTTGCATAGCAAGAACATTCTGACAACAAGCACAAGTGATTGGCTTTAAAATGAGTTGCAGATGCCGAGACGATCGTGACAACTTGAAGAGTATCTGAAAGGAGAGCGTTTGATAGCAAAAAGCAAATTTAAAACCAAACTGAAAACACTGCCAGTTTAGTTACCATGATTCATTTAAGGCGAAGCACGATGGATTTAGATTTATGTCTGGATAATTTTAAAATTATTATGACGTATGAAGAAAATACAATTTATCAGCCTCAAAAATACACTTTAAAAGATATCGGTCTCTTCTCAAAAGAACCACGCATGGATATTGAGTTCGAAGGCGGGAAGTACTAGTTTTCACATTCATCATTACTGCATACCGTACGCGCGTTTCAAACAATGGCGGCAGAAAACAAGTGGAGTGTTATTGTACGTCATATTTACAATTGATGTGTAAGGCCAGGGTAATTAAATTATTTGTTTTGCGTCCACTTAAAAATTTGAAAGCTGTGAGGGTAGCAAAGCGGTGCAAAAACCCATACAGAAAATTCTACACACGCATGCGCAAGTTTTATACTTACTCGATTGTCTCCACATCAATGATCAAAGTAGAAACATTTTTCACGTCCATAATTGTACAATTGTACCACAATTTACATTTGACAAAGCATGATATTGTTTTGAGTATATTTTACAAACGTTATAAACAAACATTTATTGGTAGAAAAGTTACGCGGTAAAGTACTGCGTTTTGCACGAAATCCTTCAAATACTAGGTAAAACCTAAGCGCGCGAGGACGCTAAACAAAGAATTTATTTTCTTATGCCTAATGTTACTTCTTCTTTTCTGAGAAATCCATGGGTTGACATATTCTCCCATCTACGCACGTAACTATACATCTACTATAGTGATGTATAAATAAACGAAAAGTGTAGCACATATGCAAGTGTATAGCTAGGCTTGTTTTTCTTGTGGTCATTTTGTGGTTTTCCATCGTGACATTTTGTCAGGCACGGATAAGAGCAAGGCGACGAGTGATTTGTCGAATGAATAATGAAATGAAGTTTTTGGCTCGGGAACGTCGCCACCGTCACATTTGGAACGTTTCCAGCGCAAAATTGATGACATCATCTATTCCAATTACAGAAGTGGTCCTCATTACCAAGTCCACTTACGTAAAAACCTATAAACGGGAAGAACAGACGCTCGTCTGTCATCTTAAACAAATCGGACTCCCTGCACTTCAAAATGATGTATTTCTACTGCTATGTCATCACTCTCAATTCACCGATACCCGGTCAATTAACCACTGCGTCGTCTTTATGAAGCAAAGCGAGCATCATTGGACGGCTGGGACCGTTTCAAATACGTCGTTTTAATCATAGACAAGTCTCTGTGGGAGTTTCACGCTGTCTCAGGGGCGTTGACCGTCATATTTACAGGTGGCTTGACAGTTATTTATCTTGTAGTGCGTCTTGGAATATGTAAGAGCGTTTGATATTCACCAATTGACTCATAGCTTTCAGATGATAATGCATGGCAGGCAGCTGCACGGCTGTGTACATTGATATAAGAGCTGTGTTCTGACTGATTTTAGCAGACTAGGTTTCATTTTCGAAGTGCCCACGGACGCTCTGCTCCAGGGGCTCTCTGCTCCGATCATTGCTGGTTGAAACTTCGACGGTGGAACAATATGGCAACCTTTCTCTATGACATGCGTGACGCTGTGTTTTGGAACAACTCGAACTTGAGTAACCTTGACAGTTTTATGGGAGATAATGTTTCCCATCCCGATATGGGAAGATACCTTGATGCGTGCGCTTTGGAAAGAGAAGTTCAACATATCATCGGGGCTGTTTTGACCATATTGGGACTGATTGGCAATGGAGCATTTCTCTACGTTGTGTTGAAGTTACCCAATATGAAGACAGTTACCAATCTCTACCTGTCAAGCCTCGCTGTAGCTGATCTGGTGTACCTCAGTATCAATTCAGTGACGATATTTTGCCATTTCGATAACCGCATCGTTTGTTTCCGAATCATCTTAAACGATGCGTTTCGATGTACAACCGATTTCCTGTTATCAGCAAGTTTCCTCGCCTCCATCATGACCATCGCCCTTATCGGCATCGAACGCTACATCGCCATCAGCCGACCACTGTCCAAGGGATCACCTTCATCGGGACACCGAGGACAATGCCTATGGCTCGTGGCGACCTCCTCTTGGTTACCGGCCATCTTCCTCAGCTCACCGGCTCTCGTGGCGTGCTTTCGACCGAATTTCGATTTGCACGTCGCCCGGCTACTCATCACCATCATCACGTTCCTTGTAATGATTGCCATAGTGTTTGTCTTCTACCTGTTGATCGCGTTCAGGCTGTTAAAGGCGTCGCGCAGTCAGATCGTCACTAGAAGATCGGCACGAGAAAACGAAAAGCAAGTCATTCGCGTCTGCCTAATCACGGCAATTGTCTTCGTGACCTGTCTTCTCCCGTACGTGCTTCGAATGATAAACGAAATCTTCACCATTTTCAACAAACCATTGATCTCAAATTATCTGTCCGAGTGTTTCTTCAACCTGTCGATATTCTTACTCATGATCAACGCAATCATCAACCCAGTGGTGTACAACGCCGCAAGTCGCCGATATCGTAGGGCATTCAAGGACGCCTTTCTTTGCAGGCGAAACGTGGGCTCCAGAAGCTCACACAGCAGTGAAAATATCATCGAGTCTGGAATGACGCAGTGCAATTCACTCCGAAGTAGGAACACATCTATACGTCGTCAAAACCTGACGTGTCACATCAACATGGAAAAGCTGTGAGTGAAGTGAAATCCTTTCAAAAGTCCGATAAACAAGCAGAACTAAATAGAGTGACTGTGAACTATTGTAGATTGTCAATCTGTATTATCTGTATTAAAGAACATTCTTTTCAATTAGATTCTTAATAGTTTAGGGCTCTTATCTTTACGAAAGGCACTGTGTTAATATATATGCACCGGCGATCAACACAGTGATTAAAGTCCTCGGCCAAAGGTTATCTGTGAATTCAATTTTGTCTTTTCTTGATGCGGATGAAGTTAGCAGTCACGTACAACATTTATCTCCCATTGTAGTATATATCGTTTGTAGTGTTCAAACTGACATGTATTTAAAAAAAACCGCCCGGGAATGGTTAATTGTACCCAGTCAGTCACGATTTGAATTTCCGGGTGCATTGACTCACTTTATGTCTTTCATCAGAAAAACAATATTTATGATTGTACAGAGAGCTTCTTAGCTTGTTAAGTATTTCCTGTGTTGTCATGAGGTTCACTGTTGTGTCGATACTTGTACATTGTAAAACATACAGTGTGTTATATTACTTTTACGGGCATGTTATTAAGATTCTTCAGTCTACAAGGAATTATGATCTTATATAGTTTTACGAGAATGGTTTTGTTTTTTACAAGGGCGACATTAATATCTCACTTACTCAGTACATTTTCTACTTTGTCTCACTTTTTTCATTCACGTCATTTCCAAATGCTGGGAAAACTGTACAATATTTTAGGCTTTACTCGCCGCATGGGGAACAGACTCTCTAAATTCCCGGTAGGGGCCAATAAGGCTGCTTTAAATATCTACTCATTCTGATATATTTTGATAAGTCGAACTGCAGACGCACTGCGTTTTTCTCCACCTGACGGTGATACCAAATGATTTAGATACCTTAACAATGGCTGTTAGAACTTGCGCTATATCGATGAAAACTGTGAATTTTTCTGCTTTTAATCGAAGGTAGATGGTCTGCATAATAATGAGACCAAGGCTATACCAATGCGGGGCTGCTGGAGGTAGATCGTCTGACGTCAAAAAATCGCGGGTAAAAAGAATTTGAAAGTGTTTAAGCGACTCGAAAATTTGTGGAAAATATAGAAAACAGCCTTTTGTACAAATTGTGCCCTTTCGTGTAAAAGTATTGACAAACTACACTCAATAATACCGGTATGTCTTTTTTATTTTGGTCAAAATTTGCTAATTTCCCGAATTAAATTTTGGTAATGTTCATCTCAAAAACAATAGAGAATTTTTCGACTGAATGTGTGTAGGTACATTTTCAAGGGTATGTTCAGAACTCTGGCAGGATTTGTGTCAATATAAGGGAAGTTAGAGGAAATGACGGGTTTGAAAAATGTGAACAACATCGTGACTCAAAGGAAAATATTAAAAAACAGAAACGTTATAAAAATTCACGTGTAACAGAAAAATATGTTTGGTATTTACATTACGAGCGACACTCATAAATTTAATCCTTCAAGATCTCCACTAATGGGTTCTATTTTAGGTACTTGATGCTTTGTGACAATCACAATGTACATAACTTCTTTGTGTTCATTTCAATGAAAAATGATAAATAGTTCTGTTTTTCAAAGCAAAAAACGCAATAAAGATCACAATTGCTAACCATAGTCATTATCGTAAATATTATTTGTTATTAGGAAGATGGAAGTTGCGGTGTCACGGGCGTGTTTTTCAAATAGTATCGCAGCAAAGACAAAACAAATTATTACTTATTATTACTTTTGTATATGCACTAGTTGAAGGTGGTTACATGAACATTTTAGGCCGCTGTTGCCAGAAGCAACACGTAAGAACGTTTCCATGACAAGTTGGACTATAATATGGGCGGAAAATATTGCAATTATATGGGATGATCATTTTCAACAACAGATGAAATATTTTAAGGATTCATAGAAAAGTATATTTGTACCAATTGCAATTGCCTCTGTTCACACGCAGGTGATTGCCATAGATGGAATAATATTCAAATTCGTTGCATTGCGGACAATCTTGTGGGAAGAAAATCACGTGGTACTGGCAAGATCAGCTGGGGAGTAGTGGGGCAGCCAAACAGCAAAGTGGCTGTATATCTTGGACTTTGATGCCATTTCGATGTTAATATATGGCTTCATGCAGAGAAATCCAACAAATATAATTATTGTTCTTATTGTGAAATACGGCTTTTCTAGCTGATCTCTCATACAAGTAAAGTGGTCTACAAATCTCCTGATCATAAGTACTTAAGATCCTTCTGAAACGATGCATAAGACATCTCATAAATTCTCGAAGAAAGCTATTTACAGGTACATTTATAGGTACATGAACAGCGTGCCATTGAATATGATATTGTATTGCTATACAGTTTGACGAAACAATGTTTACATATTTAACGTTTCCCCACGAAACGTCAAACTGTTCTGCCAGTTTGTCATAGACGAACACGATTGAGATTGAAACAAACTATCATTCCTAGGTGATGTTTCTAAGTGAGTTACAAAAAAAGGTGATAATATCTCTTTCTACTTTAATTAAAATTTGCTTCTTACAAAAGATTAGCAAAATGCTGTGTTTCTTTTAATAACTTCATTTTTAACACTTCACATATTTAATGCATACAGCTTTTGGGCAATATTTGGTTTATGTGTTTATACAGGAACAACTTTCGTACCTATTCCTGGGTGTCTGTTCGGCTGTCGGTCTCATCGATATCCCAAGAAAAACCCATCAGATAACAATCAAATCTGGAACATGTAGCTAGCACAGCTATCTTACTGAAACATGCTGTTAGATGGCCAATAGCCGAGATATCCACCTTCAGGCACAGGCACCGCAACCGCAGCTGTATTTCGAAATGACGATATATCTTGGGTCTTATATTACATCGAAGTCATTAAAACACGTGGCTGTTCTTGACTGTAGGCAAAAAGACGTTTTGTCAGTAGGAAACCACCGCATGGAGCCTGACGACTAACAAGCTTTAAATTAAGGTGAACAAACAGATTTTGTCCGAAGGAGAACGAGGTAACTTCAAGAACTCCTACAAAACCATGAACAGAGGGTGTGATGCACAGCACGATTTGAATAATTTGAACTATAACCAAGTTTAATCTAGTTAAATCACGCAAGGCTAGGTAGGCGAACCATAATTTTTCAAGAGTAGGGTTAGTTTGACATCACTTACAGCTGCGTGGAGACCGAACGCACTTTACTGAAAATTTGTTCAATTCAACTCAGAACCAGGCAAAGTTGAAGCACTGACTCAATTCTGCTGCGGCAACTCCCTGGCGGCAACAGATAGAATGATCTTATTTATAATCGTCGGCTGTGGATTGCACCAGAATCCAGAAAACAAGTAACAGCTTTGCTATTTTTCCCTTTTATAAAATCTGAACATATTGAAAATATTCTGCTCTGTATGATTATTGTTTGTTCACATCATGGTTCTTTCTAGTGCCCACACTCGCAAAATCATTGCTAAATTACCACAGCACAGGGTTACCCCTTAAATTGCGAGGGACGTCGTTACTGCTATTATATCAAACTCCACATGATCTTTGCTATATTCAACTCTGAGTGATTGCATGAATTTATACACAGCACGATCTGCGATAAATTATGTGCCACGCAGTCATCCTTAATGATGCATCATGTGATTAATGACACCGTGGTAAACGTATGACAGGAGCTAAAATAACGCTCTGAACCCGAAAAAACGGAGTTAAATTATGAATCGCAAGGTTAGCAGAGATGTAGTTGGACCGTATAAAAGAACGACAAAGTTTTGGTCCGCTATTTCAACAGTGTCTGCGAAGGTACAACTATACGTTGCCATTAAGCCCTCGAGGATCATTATCCACAAATATCACGATTTAATGTGTCTCACTGATATGGAGAGCAAACCATATTTCATATCGGGCTTCAAGCTTTTGGTTCAGAATCACCGTGGAAGGCCTATAATGCGTCATTTTACGACCATATTTTAGCAAAAAATGCAGAACTCAGTCCGGATATCGAATGTCTTGATAGATACGCGAGATCTAACCACTGTCTGTCTGCCTTCGAGAAAAATTTATGTGACATTCTTTCAATGCATGATTTAGTAGCGTCCTGCACGTAGTGCTTCTATCCGGATGCTCTCGACATAAAACGAAAGATTTACAGGAAAAATAACCGTGTGCGATTTAATCCAGGTACAGTTGCCAGTCACTGACTGTTTATCATTCTACCCCCGACAAGCCCGATGGAGACGTGGTAAATTCAGAACAGGTCCAAGGAAATGCGTTTGGCGCGTTTACTGTTCGAAGAAAATATGCAAATGAGTAAATTACATCTGCACTTGATTGAGGAACATACAATATATGCGCGGGAGCATTGCATGATGTCGATCAGCGTAAGTGCGTACGCTTGAGGGTCTAATGTCTGAACTGAAATATGGCATGTTTAAAATTGTATTCTTCCCCAACGGTACAAAATATCTTTGTTTAAGCAGAGCATGTAAAAGTACCATAAATGATTCATTCAGTGCATTCGTTTGCATTGATAACTTCTTGCGTTCGTGATGTCGAAGGGTTTATTTAAATTCATGGAGGGGCTGTTGATGCAAAGATTTCCATGTACCCTATGACACATAAAGTGCATACTTTTTTCAAGCATTCTACCATATCTAACTTGCTATATTAACGGTTGATATAGTATCAAGATAATTGCGCAAATTAGCACTAAATTTGATCAGGTTCAAGTGTATAATTGGTCAGCAGAACCTGATAACTGTAATGTTAAGATTTAATCTGGAGATGTGGTGTATTCCACAATTTTGTAATGTATTCCACAATTATTCAACAATTTTGAAAAAAAATCAATTATAAATTATCCTTTTGTTGACCTCCTGTGCGTAAGTAATTTGTGAAGAGAAACAAAGTTTATATCCATGGTCTTTTGCGTGCTTCCAGATAAACATACCGTGTCACTGAGTTGATTCTAATGCTGATGCCGTAAGTCCGATAAGGCTTAGTTATCGTGTTTGCGTCTGGATGCGTTTGGATGCACCGCATCAAAATTAAGCAGTACAATCAAGGTAATCGACCATAACCCTGTAAAATATCGAAGACACATGGCTTGTGCTTTAATTGATGAGTTAAAGACGCAGCGTGTGTGTTGATGAGATGCTTGTATCGATTATTGATGCATTACCATAAACTGGTAGATCAATCTATAATAAGCTAAAGGGACCTATAGAGAACCAGTTGCTATGATTACGCGAGCAACATATTTCTTGAGATATCCATGTAACTTAATAATACATGCGTGATTATTTAAAAAAAAAATAAAGATATTGAGTTTATATTTTGTTGTAAGCATTGAATTCCATCCATCATGATGCCGGGGAAATACGAGGATAGTGTCTCAGGTAAAACGATTTAGCGGTAATGTTTAAGTATCGTAATTAATAGACTTAAAAGGATCGGCAGACTAATCTTACGTCAAAGTTAGAAGGGTAAAACAGACAGAAAGATAGATAAAAAGAAAGAAGTTAAAAAGAACTTCGATATATTCTAGGGAATTACGTAAATCTGCAAAGTTTAAAGGCAGCTGAGTTAAGCGTCCACTTTACGGGGAGCCTTGGGGACCGTCTCAGATTGTCGCATAAATTCAAAAGGCGAAATTCATTCGTTTACGGGGGAGGGGGTTTGACCTCCATTCAATTAAGGAACTTCACGTTCACACTTTTATTTTCTGATCATAAGTTCTTTGTGTGTAATTATAAAAAGCTGCATTTCGTGCCAGCAAGCTCGTTCGTGTCCCAAATACAATTTACCGACAGTAACATTGTATCCTAAACCTTTCACTCAACAAATTATAAGGATAAAAATATCATTTTTTGAATGTGCTGTACAAGCGTCTGCCTGCCCTAACCACACCTGGTCATTTCACTCTCACTGTGTTGACGAAACGGCACTGAATATGAGAAGCATAATTCTCAGTAAATTGTTCTCTCAGGCATACATCAACATTTTGCAATTTTGAACTTTCGTTCAAGGGAGGGGGTTTTGAACTCAACGAAGGAATTTCGTTTCTTGAACGTTTGCGACAATCTGAGACGGTCCCTTAATTAAGGTTAAAGCCAGTACATTAACTGCAGTTATGAATAGACATGAGCTTGCAGTTGTCTTTCCACAAACATGCAACTCGGTGATCTAACCTCTGCAGCGAATAGGAGACACTGTAAAAATTAAATGGAAACGGAACGACGGAGACGTATCTTATAGGCAGATGAGGCAAAGTCAACATATATATAAATATATAGTTTAATTATCAAAAGGTGATCACCTATCTCCAGATAAGAGATATACGTTACTTGGCATCAATAGGTGCAATATTGCCCATTCTTTTTATGCAAAGTAATTTTGGGTGTTCAATTTACGGTGGATAACCTACAATCAAATGAATTTTGCCCAATAGTAATCTCTTGAGTCAAGTTTGTGGAGTTGGTTCGATTAATACTTCTTCAACACCTGGATTCGTATCAGTACCGTTTGAATTATGTAAATACACATCTGAATTGTAACACCTGGTGTCCCCATGAGACACATGTATGGAAAATTGATTACAAAAAAGGGCTGACACAGCACAGCAGACATTCAGAAAATCGTGAAGAATTGACCGCTAATGTAGGACAAGGTATGCGGCTATTTGTAAATTCATACATATACCGAACGAGGGTTATGTGGTAGTCACACATTCAAGCGCTATTTACTTCGTAAAACAGGAGGCAATAATTTCATGTCATTTGGTGTCTCACTCCTTTCCTACTCAAATTGCATTTCTGCTGCAATTTTATAAGGGTTTATAAGCAAAACATGCACAACGATGTTCTTGCATATTTTAGGATCGTCTTTTAGAATGTATATATAGTATGACCCAACATACAGGGATTAAACGGAAGTGCACTTGTTAGTAGTGTGTTTGGAGACTTAGTAATGACAACGACAGACTATGGAGTTTCACTTATTAGAACTCCTACAGGAACTAGGCCATGTTTACTAAAAGAGATACACGGAGGCCGCTGCAGACAGCAGGATATAGAAAATCTGTGAACTCCTAACAACCGCAGGAATGCTTGGTAATGCTATATCATGGAATATCTTTCAGTATCCAGCAATGTTTTCTAATGATTTGTGTTTGCTGAAGTTTGTCATTAAAGTTATCATATCAAATGCTTCTTTAATAACCAAACCATCGGCTTATAGTTTTTTTCGAGTAAAGGTGTCACTAAAATTAAGAAAATGATAAAACATGCAACTTTACTTATTTGAAATCATCAGAATGTTAGTTGGTCTCAGAAATTCCATAAAGGAACCGTTATATCAAATTTGAAGGCAGTACAGACATTGGTTCCAGATAAGAACATTTCAAAAAATATTATAATAATATTCTCAAACTACAATATTACTGATTTTGTTATGAACTGTATACATATATACAATAACATCTGTTTGGCCCTGTAAGCTAAATTTCAAATTAATTTGGTTATTTTTTATGAAAATTTAATGGGAAAAAATCACTGTCAGACAATGTCAATAAATTGTTTCTGGGATCGCTGCTTCTACCTTTGCGATTAGCATTTCTGACAATCTAGTAAAATAGACTCAAAAACCTTCACTTTCTTTGTATGTTTTATTGCGTAGAACTTTGTTCAGCCTTTTCCCAGTAAACGGGAATTCCGAATAATAGTGTTGCTGCATGACAAGCTGTGACTTTACACCACTCAAACAGAGACGGATGTACTACGAAGCAAGCAGCATTTGTTATCATTTAAAGTATGCTGTTTCTAGGATGGAGTGTAGGACAGTCTCATGAAGTTATATCAAATGTTGCTGCTACCCGTCCATCTGATTTAAACAGTTCATCGGCAATTGTGTCCTTGTTTCGTTGAATAATCAATGAAAGCAATATTTTTTGTTTGCTTCTCTTTAGGCATACATAAAATACTTTGCATCCATGGTACATAAAATTATGGGATCAGCAAAAAAAAAAAAAAAAAGAAAAAAAAAAAAAAAAAAAAAAAAGAGAGATTCGCCTGCCGCTTCTGTTGCTTAATCAGGAAACTTGGATGAAAAATAGGCATCTCATTAACAGATATCGTTTGCAACTTATGTTATTAACAATCGACCCATTTCATAAAATGAGTTTGGAGGTTGACATGTAAAGCATGTAGCAGAATACGCAAAGAGTCCATGAATGAAGTTTGCTTTTGATGTGAATTGATAGGCACGATAACAAATATAATAAAAATATTGATATGTTTTAGAGACTGTTTTCCCATCCTTGAAGCCTTAAAATTGGCATTATGTGGTCAGGATTAGAGTAATAGCAAGAGCTGTCAGATAATCAAGGGTAAGGAGATAGGTGAAAGTAAGAGTGTTGTGGTTTTTGTCGTATTCATAGAGGTTTAGTTGTGCTTCATGCACCGCCATCGTCATGGTTACCATGCTTCAATAACAACGTTCTCCACAGAAAAACTGATCAGTTTGTCACTATTGGTCATGCTACACTGACATTACTAGGAATGGATGCAGCTGTGTATTGCAAGATTTGACTGTCGGTAGGGTGGAAAAGATGACAGTTTTAGTGCTCAGCAAACCAGTTGCAGCCCATCAAACATCCGGGCATTGTACCTAAATTATAATGAGTCTCTCAAAAGTAGAGAAACGAGTGAAATTCTGTTTTTACAGCGCTCATATTTACACTGTCGTGGTTGCAATAAATCACGATTCATTATACCTGCTTGCATGGTCGTTGGAGCGTTGTTACAAACGAAATGAGTTCGCCGTGGGTGTTATACATCCACGTTCGCCGTTACATTAATGTCACACCAAGGGGAATTCAGCTCCAACATTCACAGGTGTAGGCTGGCCGAGATATTTTGTTCGTATTCCACAGAACATGAAACTTTAGGAAACAGAGCATTTAGAGGTTCTACAAGTGTGATGAGACCCTCTTCGTCAAATACTAAAATTAGCCAAGTGTAGTTACAAATTCTACTGTAAAACTGCATGGTTTGGTCGAATGTTGAAAACTATCGTTAAATCGTGTCCAAGCGTTTTCGCATTGTTATTCTGTATTGCAATCATTCTTCATCCTTTTCGTACCATATTGAAACTCAAAACGTTTTTCTTGCAGCTTCAAATTATATCGAAATGCCAAGTTTTTTAAAGTCCCTTCTGTTGGCTTTCCGTTGTTTGACTGCAAGGGCAGCTCTACGCATCGTCATCTTACGGTAGACATCCCAGTTAAGCTGCTTTTCCAAGTTGTTCTGCATCTCCTCGTCAGTGATGTATGGTCTCTCCTGAAAGAACAAACCAGATAAAGTGACCGATCAAACAATGTGGGAGCATGGGCGAGGAAATACACCAATCTAACTACAGTCGCCTCCTTGTCCGCCCATCTATCTAAATCAACCTTCTAAGCCAGCAGAGCTTGCAGACACTTACACACGTGTGCACACATAATTTATGAGATAATAGGACGGTCTAGCCAATGGATAGTCTAGACAGATAGATAGGATAGGGTAACCACACAGACTATGAGAGACAAGACCCAATAGATGGATGCATAGGTATGGTGGATAGATTCCTATTTAAATTGTGTCTAGATGACTAGATATCGGTAGATGCAGTTCATCATACATACATACATACATATATACCATACATACCATACATACTATACACGAACCATGAGTTATTACCTCCATTCTCAGACGTGTCATCAGATCTTCATTTGCATGTTCCATGAAAAATTTCTTGGAAATTACTATGCACTCTGCGCCATTGCTGACTAAACTAAGGCTCGGTTGGTTTTCGAACAGCATTTCTGCTAGGCCCTGTTGATTTGGGAAAATGGATTAAATTGTGGTTTACATAGTTTGAAGTGGGTTCTGTGTATTGTTGTTGGTAGACGCATTGGATGGGGAACATTTCAAACAATGTGTGGACATCTATGGTTTATGGAATGCACTTCAATAGGAAATCAATCAAAAAAGGTATATAGCACAGCAGAGTACATTGGCTTTGTGTTGAGAGAATAGAGAGATAGTGGTTTTGATAAACGTGTTCCTATGATACATATAATATAAAATATTTTATATTGTCAGATAACGGTTATATATTATGACTTCTTGATCCTAAACCGTCGAACAACATTTCCACACGAAATCTTTCTGAATTGCTCAATAAATGAATGAATGAGTGAATGAATGATTGAATAAATAAATAAATAATAAATAAATAAATAAATAAATAATCGAACAACATTTCCACACGAAATCTTTCTGAATTGCTCTATAAATGAATGAATGAATGAATGATCGAATAAATAAATAAATAAATAAATAAATAAATAAATAAATAAATAAATAAATAAATAAATAAATAAATAAATAAATAATCCGCCAGTGCATCTTTTATTAAAAATTTCCCCCGGCAAAATATCATTCATGGATGGCTGACAACTGCTCTAACAGAATTCTGAACACATCACTCTATGAAAGCCTGAGTCGAAGAACAATGATACGGTTACACCTTTCGGAAGAGCGATCACGAATAGTGTTCGGCCAAGTAACCGTGGATAAAACACGCTAACGGCAAACGGAACTAATTACGTTTATGTTATGTTTATGTTTAAAAGAGGTTAACTGGTCTGTTTGATGATCTACATAGTGCCATAATCACCCTCAGCGTTTCGTCCATGCAGTAAATTGTCATCTCCAGAAACATAACGGTAAAATCTATTTCCCAATGCCATACTTATAAATAATAGCATGTACTCACGAAGACAGCTCCCTTGACCAGTGTCTGGACACGGACAAATGTAGGTTTGGAATCGCTTTCAGCCTCCTGTGAACACACAATGAGAAACTGACTATCATAAAATACCTGCAGATTTAACGACATTTCTTCAAAATGATTAAAAAAGCAGAGTCAATGACTCTGGTTTTACATTTTGATCATGATAGGCGCCTTCTCTCTCATACGGGCCTTTGTTTTTAACAGAAACTAGAGTTCAAAGCGTTAAGCTTTGAATATCTTTTTGTAGTATAATCAAAACTATTTTTACGTTTATCATGATTTAGAACAAACAAAACTGAAAACGTCCAGCGGAACGTGTGCACCAAATTTGAAAGTCATACGTGGGTGATTTCTGAAACGAAAATTTCAAATTACAAGCGATCGTTTGCTGAAAACAAAAATGAACGGAATCGCTGCAATCAAATTCTAAGGGACTGGTAAGTTTCTCCGGCCTGGGGGGGGGGGCGGTGGATTTTTTTTGCCGACGTCAAAAAGTGGCTGACCCCCCCTATTCCAAATTTTGAAAACAGGGTGACCCCCCCCTATTCCAAATTTCGAAAACAGGGTGACCCCCCCCCGCGCGCGACATAGGTAAAACAAAAGGTGGACATAAATTATTATATATATATATATATATATATATATATATATATATATATATATATATATATATATATATATATATATATATATATATATAAAACACGATTGGAACTAATTTGGATTATTAGGAAATTATTAGGAAAATGTAACGAAATCGAAATTTTTACAGCTGAAATTTTACAAAATGATAGAATAGTGTAAAATTTGAAATATTGTTCTCATCGGACAAAACAACGAAAACACAACGATTATTGCATACCTCTTTCATCGGATTAATTATTATGAAAATAAGTTCATTTTTGTGTAAATGTACTGAAGAAACGAGACAAAATGCTTAAAATTTCTCTAATTGACGAATTTTGAGTCAGGGCACTTTTGAAATGCCCCTGACTTTTTCATGAATTTAAGGCTTCATAAACATAACATTGAGTCAGGGCACATTTTAAAAAACCCTGACTGACTTAACTGTAAATCAATCGGAAAGCTTCATTTTGGTCGAGGAAAAATGAACATTATTACTAGTGTTTCAGTAATGAAGAAACTACAGACAAACTCTCATATTTTCATTCAAATATGAATATTGTTCATATGTTTTGAACAATATTGCATCAGATACTATCATGCACTGATTCTTACGATATAAGATTTCAACAGCATCGTAAATTGTGTATAAAATTTTAAAGATGGTAAGCAAATATGGTGTAAAATTAGAGAAATTTCTAAAATTCTTGAGAAATTCTGCCAATCCAATTATCCCAATTTAGTTCCAATCGTGTTATATATATACATATATTTTATTTAACATTTTACATATATTTTAAATAGTCATTTTATGTTTTAATGAAATTGTTGACATGTCAGTTGTAAGATAGGAATTTTAAAGTGTCAATTTTAAAGTTTGAATACAGTACATTTTGAATGAGCTGTATTTTGAATGAGCTGTGAATGTATTTCACACTTTCTATGCTCTTTAACCAGATGTCCTGAACTGTTGTACAGAAATGGATGTCAATCATTAATATCAAAGAGTAAAAAGCGGTGAATCAAAAACTTTGATGGGTGTTAAGACTTGCCAACCATCCAATTAAATCTCCTGAGGAGCCATAGAGAGCTTTTGTAGCCAAATCTGATGTGTACAGTGTCTGAGAGGACCTTTGAAATCATAAAAGCACAGCTAATAATGACAAAAACTGCCTTTTTTAACTGTTATTTTGTTCATAAAAAGCATCTTTCTACAGAAAACCTGAGACACAAAGGCAAATAATTTCATCAATGAGAAGGAAAGATATCCTGTCATGTTTCTATCTCTAAAATAAGTCACTGTATCAAATATATATTGTGAAATAATAGTGCATGTTGCTTTCTCATACTGAATTCTCATAGAGAGAACAGAAAAGTATCAGGAATTTGTCATGCTTTTCATATGAACTGCAGATTTCATAATGGTACACTTTCACTTAGCAAACATCAAGATATCTCTGGCATATATCTCTGATTTATTAAAGTATGGCGCCCAAAGGGCGCGCCGAAAAATATGAAACATCCTGATATCTCTGATGTATATGCCTTGTATATTAAAGTCATGCACCTGAAGGGCGTGCTGAAAAATGTCTGATATATTAAAGTAAAGCTTGAAGAGCACGCTGAAAAATATTGAACATACAGATATCTCTGATATATGTATGCTTGATATGTTAAAGTTGGGCGTGCTGAAAAATATGACTGATTATTAAAGTTACGCGCCCGAAGGGCGCGCCGAAAAATACAACTGAATGATGAAATTTGTTGTTGACACTAGCATTTTAGGCAATGATGAGCCTGTGTCAAAATTAAAAAACACACTGAACCCCCCCCCCCCCCTATTGGGCATTTCAAAAACATGGTGACCCCCCCTATCACCAAAGTCAAAAACAGGGTGACCCCCCCCCCCATGAATCCACCGCCCCCAGGCTGAAGAAACTGACCAGTCCCTAAGGTAACTGGAATATCCGCTCTATATTTTTTGATTACTAATTATATAATTAAAAAAATAATCGATGGACATCCATGACAGGAGCCAAACAATTCTGATAGAAGACTTTACCAGAACCCCATGGACAAAATCGGCCAAACGTCCTTTGGTTCGATGGGAACGCAAGCCGTGTGGTCATAAACTATATACGAATAAAAGTTCTCTAAAATTTAATTTAAATTTAATTTAAATTTCACAATTTCAACCTCATTTGCATATTTTGGGGACTTGCTCTTTCATTCGAGCAACAGGAACATCTTCAATCCATGACACGTGTCAACAATAAATATCAAAGCGATACACGCAGTTATTTTTGAGTAGATATAGTTGACGGACAGCCAGACATACAGGCATACATATACAGAGAGACACTGGATTTGCCACCTGCGACAGAGTGGAGCTAACACCTGCATATCGGCAATTACATCGGAAGTAACATATGATATATTTCTCTCACGTACGTTTTGTTGGTATCCGTAATTCAAGTCATAGGTTATCGTTCTCTGATTTCCTTGCACTAGATATTCATCTTCGGAACCTGAAAACGGAGAAGACCCTGATGATGTGAGAGGTGATTTATACTGCGAGCGAGAAGAGCGCCATCCATCGATGATTTCGGTTTTAGGCAGGTGAGCAAAACTCAAAAGTAGTAAAACATGCAACACTTTGACTTCATTGAAACCACAAAATGATTGCAATTCTGTGTATTTTCTACAAGTAGGTGACATTTTTTTGATAATGTTGATAACGGTCTTTATCCAATTATCGTTTTACTTGTGTAAACATCAAATACTTCTGCATGGTAATTTTCTCAGCTCGCAATAAGTGGCAATAGTCATGTTGTTAAAGCGAGTAAAAATCAACATGTTTAACACCACACTTATTAATTGGTTCCATATCAGGATATATACTGTACTGGCCGAGACCATATATTCGACGTCATAAAATTGCTTGGCAAATTCTCTAGTTCGTAAAAGCAGAAACACTTCGTTGGCGGCGTCTGTTATCACGTCAAGTCTAATTCGAGGAACGTTCTTTTCTCTGATGTAAAAGAGAAATAAACTAAACTCCCAGGGGAAGTGGAAGGAAACAACGCGACGGTTTTCGCGAATAACGATGCACAGATAGAAAACTCAAGTCACAAGAAGTAGAGGAACCTTGATTTCGTGGCAGGAATCGCAAACCGGTGATCTGCAAAAAATCTTAAAAAGAAAATAAAATGTATTTTCTTACTAAGACCCGTCAAAGTGCTCATTTTGTCCCATTTCTTCTTCTCTGCCAATTCATCAATTTCCAACCGCTTTAGAGTGCGAGAAAGGAAAGGTCCCTGGAAAATAAAAAGAACGGCAAATTGATACACTGGTAATCTATTTCAGAAGATGATAGAACTTGGCAGTCGCAGTGATAAAGGATGGTGATGACGATGACGTTATCTGTACATCTGGTAAATTACATGTTGATAGACAGCGAATTCTGTGTCGATTTCCTTTGAGTATTTTCATTTATCACTCGCTATCTGTACACCATGTCTCCGACATCGGAGGAATCGCAAGAGCCCATGATCTTGTACTGTAATAATATACACGACAGCGTCACACAGGGCAGCTTGACGCTGAGACAATTCATGTAGACTCTGCTGTGTCACCCAACGGGGAATATATTTTATCAATGATAATGAACAATCGTTTCCCAAGGGCACTTTCTACAAGACGACGCTTATGTTCTTAGAAAGGACTTGAAATACTCTTTCCAGGAGCTGAAAAAGATTAAACGACTGGAATGTGCATGTGAAGATGTAGGAGAGTAAAAAAACATATCTCCAAAGACTAGCTATCTAAATCCGAGGAGAGCAGAGGCTTTATGCCCACTCTGAAACGGTCATACTTTACCTAAAGTCAGGGTCACAGTGAGCTGAGACTAATATAGTACATATGATCAACCCCGGGCCATACTATAGAGTTGAAGTTTGCCTCCGAGTCTCTTTTAGGGCGCCATTTCATTCAAGAAGGAGACGTCACAGCTACTCGCTAACGGCGGGTTATCACTGATAGCATACTGTATATGGCATTCTGTAGACTTCTCTAAAAGCTGTTACGATCTAGACTCGATCGTTTGAAACGCAAATTAATTTATCAGGAACCATCGGTGTCTCTGGGTAGAAAGACTCCGGAGAACACGATGGTTGTAGCTAAATTCGTATATCTTATCAACAGGTGAATATTGTCTCGTTAAAAAATACGTGAAAGGGGTCTGTAAATTTATGGACAGTTTGATTGCAAATCACATTAAATTGAAGTGTCTTGGCCGTGAAGTTGACCTCTTAACTTAAATTAGCCGTGGATGCTGTTGATAAATCTGGTCAATATCTTTAGAAATGAACATAAAACATAAGAGGAAACAAAAACTACAGCATTTCCCAGATACTGCAACTTGCTTTCATTAAAAATGTGAAGCGGACAAATGCACTTCACCTTAGTACTAATAATATCGGGCCAGGTAGTAAATATCTAAGAGGCCACCGTGCTGCCGATATCGACACTCTGTAACATTTTGTTCTGACAACAACAATGAACGCAATCTCTGCATAGTACTTGAAGATCAAAGTCAAAGGTAACTGTAATGGCTATTCTGTTATTCTGAAAAAATGCAAATATGTAAATCTTAGGATTACTTCAACATAACTTCATGAGGTTATCCGAAGAAACTACATTGTTTTTGGACTTCAAAGGTGCAAGACCAGTGAACGGGCCAAAGAAACAATGACTAGACCAGAGAGAACGACGTGTCGACCGAAAAAATGAGACAATTAGCCCTCTCCAATTTTCATATACAAATTTCATCACCATATAAAGAAAAAGTGAATGAGGTTGTCCCTTGGATCTAACCAACTAAATTTAATTGTCATTGGACGAACAATTTCAGTGAAGAATCTTTATCGTAAAAGTCTAGCAAATATGGAAAAAGGGGCGAAACCTTAAATATGCAGATTTCATGTTAATTTGACAGGGGAGCTCAACGGTATTCGATTAATAAAACAATAGACCAAGGGAATCGTTTCTTCGTGATACTGGAAATATGGCAGGCAATTCATTGATTTAATTAGTTGAAAATTTCAGAAGTGGACAGCTACCATTCATCGAGCCAAGACAAATTCTCGTATTTGTGTCATTTATGGTAGATGATGACAAGAATCAGAAACTGTGCGGTCTTGCTCCTGATCACCAAGCAACTACGTCAACACATCTAATCAAGGAAAATATGGTTCTTGTAAATTCAATTGAGAAGAAATTCAACTTCTTTGAAGAATGCAGGTAAAAAAAGGAAAGTGCGCTTTGCTGAATCGACAGTCAATAGAGTTTGAGTGGTAAAGGTTAATAAAATTTATCGGACCTTTGGGATTGAAATGTAGGTTTGGTCTTTCAAACATTCAACTTTTCTTTCAGAATGTTTAATTAGAGTTTCAGTAAAGGTAATGCCCATGTGTTTCAAGGTTTTGATGATCAAACCATTGAACATTTGTTTCCATCCTGAATGCTACGATACCGCTTTTGCGCTTGCGCCTTTTCAAGAATTCAGTGAGCTGCAGGCGAAGATCGAAGACTATTTACCGCGGCAAAAGTTGTCTGAGTCACGGGTTCGTCGTTTTCCTCTTCTTCCTCGTCAATGATGTCGTCATCTCCGAAGTCCAGATAATCTAGCGCTGAAAGTCTTCGGCGAATGCCCGAAAGATATCGTTTGCTTTCATGCTGCAGCATCAGATTTTCTGACGGGGTTTGCAGGATCTGCCCTTCACCGATCCGATCGATAGTGACCGCTGAGGGAGCCCTGCTGTTCCCCAGTCCGCTTTCGTCTGCTTCGAGGTTTGTTGAGATCAATGGCATCACATACTTTGATAAAATGCTTCGCTTTTGCTCGTTTCTTCTCTTATCTACAAGTTCGGCAGCTTTTTCTTCTAGGAGTGCTGTGTGGCTTGTGTCGTTATCTGGTCCAACACTTTCATCTATTAGAGATACAACAGAAACAGAGCAAATGAAACCCACACCATGGCACCAAATGTAATCTAGATTGCAAGCCTGCACCTAATATATATGTACGCTCGACATTGGAAGGTAGAGCTTATGTTTGTAAATATATTTTGAAGCTCCATACGTATGCTTGAGCTCCGATGAAAATTACTCATTTAGTAACTCGGCCGCTCATTAAAGTGTAAATAAATGCTTATGTTGCGCTTCTACAACAATACATATAAAACTTTCGCATTGGTATGTTGCATGTATGGTCCTGTTTGAGAGATTTACCTTGTGGAAGATCACGTGCCCTACGTTGAAGTTGTTGCTTGATGTTTGGTTTGACTTGCTTCAGCTTCTTTAGAACGGAACAACTTCCCTACAAAAGGAAAGGAAAATTTCCTTGTAATGACTGACAGGAAACATGTTAATCAGTTGTGCGCTTTGTACAACTGTCACAATCTGTCTACTCCACTGTGACTTTCAAACAAGAAGTGATGTAACGGTTTCTCTGCATCCGTCACAGTGCTTCCGTAAAATAGACGAACTAATGTAAGATGTCCCAAGATAGTCTGTTCTACGCCAAGTCTGACGCCATGTGTCAAGTTCCATTAAAGATTTTTTCCCTCATCAATCGCATAAGCTACGCGTTGTTGCAGTAAAGAAGGTAACATCACATTATTTAATTTATTGCACTTATAGGTCATCAAACTTGAACTTCAGATTACGCGCACGACAGTGTAAATTTCTTAGCAGTGCCCTAGATAAGATGCCGCCAACTAAGCTGTTGGTGCAAAAAGGTGTTCGTGCGCAGTTTTTCAGCGGGCGGGCAATTTTCAAAACGAATCAGCGGGCGGGGAGGAAAAAAAATCGATATTTACTGTGGGCGGGGAAGAAATTTCATTATTTTCAGCGGGCGGAGAGAAAATTTTTGACAGTGGGTACGGGAAAATACGTAGAGGGAGAGGAAAGCCGTGGCTGATAGAACTTCAGAGGAGATTAAGCGTCTAACTTAGAGGGGAGCAATGTTCCAAGGTATACTGCTAGCTGATCGCATGGTTTTGCGTTGATCTGTGTTTCCTAATGGGCATCTAGTGGGCACTGGGGAATTTCAGTAGTGGGGAGAGGGCAGTGGGGAGCTTGAATTGTTGTGGGGAGTGGGGAGCGGGCAAACAATAGATACTAGAGGGCAGCGGGCATCTAAATTCAAATACCCGGGGGGGGGGGGGGGCTGTTATGAACAGCTCTACTTGGCCTTCCAAATTTTAGGACAAGGTCAAAAATAAGTAAAATCGGTATATCAGCCTTCAAAACATGTTTTGTGATGATTTTGTGAAATTGATGAAATTTACCAGTTGGCGACACCTGCCTAGATGGTTTGTAAATTATCGTACTTTCTTTATTTTGGTCGGGGACCCTAATTTTTTAGCTCATATAGACTTAAAAATGTTGTCTCATCTTCAAGAGACAGCGCTCAATTTGAGCTCCGCGATAATATGCCTACAGCTGTTGCCGTAAAGGGGCTAATGGTTTGCGACGATGCAATAAAGGGATTCTAGAGATCCATGGCTTGATCTCTTTTTAAAAAGACGCCAAGGTATGGCGGCGTTCATTGTGTAAGTGGACACCAAACAGGCAACACGCGGGCACACGCTCCAGAAAATGCAACTTTTTAGTTTTCCTCGGCCGCAAAAACGCAGACAGACTGCCAAGCGGTCAGCGCGAAGTTGATGCCGATCGAACTCTGTGGTTATATTCAAAATCTAACGCGACTGGAAGACATTTTTTTAAGGAAATTCGAGCGTCTGTGGTGGGGAATCAATGACCGTTGGCGATTTGAACAGACCGTCAATCAAAAGCTTGCATAAACTCTGTTTGCAGGATTAGCAAAATGTGACAAAAGATTGAGATCAGTTTGTGTAATCAATGTTATAGAAATCAAACATCGTACTGGCCAAGTGTTTGACTGGGAGGAGAACTCCAATAATGCGAGAACCTGGGATTGAAAAGTGCGGCTTTAAGTCACATTGTCAGCCATTGTTGAAATTCACCGAAACGATTGCCGCGGCGACGTAGCCCATCGTGTGAATTTGTCTGGCATTATTTTCGCCGATTTTCAATAAACAACCAAATTATTAGAACTGGCATTCTATAAGCTTCAAAATTCATGAAATTTGTCCCTGATCACAACTTTTTAATTTTGCGTTCGCTTTAAAATTTGTAGGTAGGAGATTCATCTATGTTATGCACCACGGTCCCCTATCATTATTGGGACCGTTGTATGCGCTAGTAATCTAATTATCGCCTCTATTGTCAAGAATACCTTCCAAGCAACTGATAATATCCTCGCGTGACTTTATTGAGAATGATATCTCCTTGCAAATATAGTGTCGTAATGTGATGCAAACATTTGATAGGGAAACTGAAGGCTGCATGGGCAGGCGGGCGTCTCATCTTGTTCTCACATTCCTGGCCACTTGGAGTATGGGATCGACGGTGTGGGAAAACTATCCCGAACTCGTGTGAGAAATCTGATCCCAGGTCCTTGGGAGTGTGAGATTCTATTAGTCTCTCACTGTAGCTAACATTAATACAGACTTAAATCAAACGTCAACAAAGTTTCCAAACACGATAAAAAAGGAAAACGTCAGTGTTTTAAGCTATGTAAGGCCTTTCCACACGCAACCTGAGCCTTTAATCTCGATTGACATCGATATAGCCTCACAAATTGCACGTGTTGTGTCCACGGGTAACCTTTGACCTCGTTTTAATCGGATTTACATTAGACGGAGAAGTGACAAACTAAGACAACGAGAGAAGAGAGAGAACGGCTACGAACAAGCAAACGGGGGAAAGTAACCACCTCACTATCCGAATTAAATCAGTAAGACCTACCGATTTCACAATGTAAATCCAATCTGATTGCTTGCTGTCTCTTACCAGCACTGTACCACTTCTGTAAAATGCAAGAGTGACGGGGATAATGTGTAACTTATTCACCTCCACGAATTCTCTTTTCTGCGTTTCAAGTACTAGACAAAGAGGCATTTTCACAATTAATTAGTTTCCTTTTTTTCATTTCAGTATTACCCGAAATTCCGATCGTATTTGAAGTACAAACACGCGGTTTGTAACCTGTCTGTCAGTCGTAACATGCATATTTTTACTTTTTAACCAAACACTGTGTCAGTGTCACTGTGAATACGACATTATAAGATTGTGTTGACTCCATAGATAGCAGTTGAATGGTGGCACTTGAAAAATCTTGAAAAGTCACATTTGAGACAAAAATGTCGAGATCATATACTCTAAAGCTCAGAAACATGAAACGCATCTTGAAAGCAAAAGGGAAAAAAATCATCAGCCGGCGAGTACACCGTGGATCAGAGTCACTGTGATATAAACTCACTTGAAGTAGTTAAATATACACATTTTAGGGTTTTCTTCGAGCAGTTCCAGAGGCCAGCCTCTAAGGAAATTGATGCCCCTATATTTGATAAAGAGAAAGATAAGCTTTGTAAGTGATCATATCTTAATCTTGGTGATAATTATTTCACTGCCATTGTTATTATCAGTTGATAAATCTTGTCACGTACGGGTTGATATTCTGCGGTACTTGAAGCCTGGACACTTACCCAACAAAGGAACTGTGATCCGGGTCGTTCAGGGTTTTTATGCCTCCAGACATGAAAATGCTGGTAAAGTCCTGAATCGAAAATAGAATAATGCAAGTGAAAATGTCATGAAACGGACATAATCGAAATTATTGACAGATTTTATTGTGAACTTCGAGTGAAATCCACATTTTTTTTCACAATTACTTTTATTCGATTGTTAAATACCGTTCTTAATTTTGAAAGACCAATTTACTGAACCAAACTGAAAAAAGAAATATTTATCGCCTTAAGTTCGCACAAGTCACATGCTAGTGTCATATGAATTACCGATGTTTACCTCTGCTGATATGCAGAGAAGTTCAATGAACTCTCTTGACGTCACAGATGATGTGCGCCTTGATCTGTTCAAAATGGCAAGCTCCTGAAACGGAAATGGTAGAAGTCATTTAAAATCTTCACAGACTTCATAAAACAATCACGTATTCCCACATGCACTTTTAAAATTCACAGAATATGAGTTTAAAATCAATCAGAAGAGGAAAGTCCTTAGCGAAGACGACGGTAGAAACAACGACGTTTGAGATGTTCTTCAGCAGTCCACCAGATTTCAGACTACCGTGCCTTCTGTAAGCTTACACCACATCCCTCTATGGATAGACTGTGCTTACACTATACTGTGAATTAAGAATGATTGTCTTTTACATAGTAGCAGAAGATTTTGCTTTCAAATTTGAATGGTATGTGTTATTTACTTACTAAAACAGCTAAATATCGATATCTCGTTCACAAATTTATATTTCTGAATATCAGTGTTACTACATCTAAGTGCGTAACTTGCAACAACTCACCCCGAAACTGTCCCCTCGTTTCAAAATGGCGACCGTCTGAGACTGACTTTTTTCTCTATCCATAATGGTGACAACCACTGGGTGGGGAAGGTAACAATTGCAATAATTTCAGATTACATACCGCTAATGCAATGACTGACATTTTTAGATTCACACAATATATGGTACAACTAAATACAACGAGGCTTCATGTTATCACACAAAGCTTGTATGAGGGTGCCTTCCGTGACAAATGAATACAAACATATCCTCTAAGGACAGTGTCATATAGCTTGGCATTGGCCAAGCGCATCTTCAATGTTGTTTTGTAAATGTCCCCTTAATAACAAACTACCATCGATCACATCCTATTTATCTATTTAAGGGTTCAGAGATGCAAAACATAAGGAAGATTGAATCGTTTACAGTTCCTAGTTGCTGTGGATTGGAAATCTTCATTATTAAAAAAACAAAGAAACAAAGCAAACAAACAACAAACAAAACAGGTGGTAAAGCAGTGCTGCCCTGAGGTATAAAGATGAAGAGCATGTGAAAATATGTCTTGGTAAACGACCAAAGCCTGTGACTTATTGGATTCCTTACCTGAACCAGACAGCAGGAAATAAAAGGCCAGAGGAACGTGTCCTTCTCTGACCAAGGCTCGTTTGCTTTCATAGGATTCAAACCAACCAACGCTGGCAACTCTTCGCTGCATTCTCACGGGATACTCGGCGATAGATTTCAGATTTCTTAACGCAATTGTCACCTGTATACATGATCAAAACAGATTCAGGACCTCATATTAAAGGGCTCATTTTAAAGCTCTTGGAGTAAGAAAACCTTTCACCATCTTTGTTTTTCGAAACTTTTATTTTTCCATTGTAACGCAGATTTGGCAATCATTTGATATCAAATATCCGTTCGTTAAATATAAAGCTACTTGTTTCCCTAGTACCAAAAATTGCACGCTGACCCTGGTTGAAAGTTTCAGCAAAGGTACGAGAGAGAGAGAGAGAGAGAGAGAGAGAGAGAGAGAGAGAGAGAGAGAGAGAGAGAGAGAGAGAGAGAGAGAGTATTGGTGTATCCAGGCTGCTTGAGTTGCTTGTCGCTGCATCTGCATATGTCAAAGGGCTAGTATAGGCTAGCTATCTACAAAACGGTGAAACCCAGGGCTTCAAAATTTTGGTCTCCGCGTACATGAGCAATATCATTATTTGATTAGCCAGAGTAACTGGTCACGGTGAACTTGTTTATTCCTTCCTATGTTTGTTTTTCTGCGGACTCTCTGTACCCTTGGTATCAGTCACACCGTTTCGTCTTCAATAAAATACTGATATTCCTTACCAGATAAATTTCCTGTTCTGTTCTGTCTTTCGGTGGTTTTGATAGTATTTGTTTCGCCTCCTTGGATATCCTTAGCTGACAAAGATAACAATGACCATATATTATTGTGTATGTATTGCACATGGTATATGCATTGTATGATTTCAAATGTTGGCATCCACACATGATAGTTCGGTAAATTGAGGCAACACAACGGTATTCTATTACTGGCAAGCGTGTATAGCGTAGAATTTTAACCGAATATCAATTTCCCGTGAATTATTATGTATTATTATTACCACCAGATTTAGTTTACAGATGCTAGTGTATATTTTAAGGTTACACAATTTGCAGAGTCCGACAAACTGACTAACCTCCTTGTTTGCTTTGTACTGAGTCACGTCAAACATGAGATCATCTGCCGGGGTGACGTCAAGCTGCGAAAATGTTAAATTCTTTTTCGTGTCCCGGCTGCAAAATTCAAACGATATAAACACTGTTACAAGAATCGTGATGATTACATCATCGTGGTAATGCGTTTTCTGGGAACTTCGAAAATGTTACTATTTAGCAAAAATATTACTGCATACATGCTCATGTCTATGTGTGCAAACAGTATATGGAAACCTATAAAGCTAGAGACAAATTGTCGATGGGATAGGTCAAAAAGACAAATCCTTAATTGTCCGTAAAATTAAATGCTCAACCAACTGTTATTGAAACCAGCTGCAATGCCTGCGTTGAAGTAGACTACATCACATCGGCGTATCACTGCCGTTACAAGGACTTGAATATTGGCTCATGAGTAACACAAAGCAATCCTGCATTAAATCCCGACCATCATACCGGCGCTGTTTTATTTGAGGGAAACTTTTGGAACTTACCTAACGATCTGATAATGCATTTCACACATCCGATGCAAGATAATAGTGACCTTGGCCAAAGCACGAAACAAAGTGTGTAGTTTCCGCTGGAAAACAAACAAAACACTAAACATGTTAAATAAATCACGATGGATAACGAAGTCACTGCTCTCCATTTACTGCCGAATCATAATCGTAACAATTGTTTCGGAAAACTCGATTGCATTTATCGTCTGCATCATTAATCATTAAATCTGTCGTATAAGACATGCTTTGAAAATTTACAGTATTTATAAATAAATCTAGAATTATCATGCTGCCAGTATCTTTATACAAATTTATTGCAATTCTATGATTTCCATCTTCGGTAATCCCATATTTCAAAGTGACTTGAAGCCTCAGACTTTTATGATTCGACGCGAAAAACTTTTCATTTTACCTCAGTCTCATTTTTTGAACACATTTCAGAGACTTTAATGGGTCCTTCGACATGTTCAATCCTAAACAAAGTGCATAGATTGTTAATCTATAATTTACGAGATTGGCAGCCATAATAACTACATCGACCCCGTGTGTAACGAAAATTGACACAAACGCTGACGTCATCACGATCGTCTTACATTTTAAACTTTAGGCTGTGTAGTTAAAGGTTTTGTATACACGTATACGACTAATATTTCGATTTTCAAACGACTAAGACGATGAAACCTTTTCTTAATCCAAGAGCTTCAAAATGAGCCCCAACAAGTGGTGGATCAGAAAATAATTATAACGTTTGAGAGTCCGAATATCCGTCCCCGAGGCGCATTCTACCTTAATCAGCACTAAATTTATTGATGAATAGTAGTTCACCATTTATAGACCAAGAAAAAGTGTACTTTGTTGTTCTTTAATAACTACAAAGAATTGCTGTATAAGTTTTTATTTTTCATTGACTGCAACATACTCCTCTGTTTTAAGGTTATCATGGGTATGAAGGTGAGGCTGCCTAGACATTTGGTCTGATTCATTATCTGGTACTATACTGTGAATCATCGGGGTTGCCGTTTCTCTAGGAAAGCTATGATCAGGACTTTGTTGAAGACACCGAAGAGAAGAAGAAAACATGACGCGAGGGGGGGGGGTCACAGTGATGCGGCCGATTACAATAAACAGGTCTTACTATTGTCTTAACACTACTGCCCCATAATCATAAGTCAACGTTATGTCACGTGTGTTGGAATCCTGTCATTTACCAGCAAAGTAGCTGAAATGTAGCGTCAAATAATACCTTTGGACGTCAGAAGTACCCAACTTTTTATTTCCAACAAAAGTGTTTTTACAACAAATTTAACAAGCGCATTGAACTGCAAGCAATTTCGCGTTCTGTGGGAGCTTTTATCGACGACGAGTTGTGGCGAATGGCATTTGTCGCCTCTATGACGAATACCGGGCCAGTCAGTAGTTGCTGGGTTCTACAAATACCAGTAGTGTACATAAACTATAGATTACAGATACCCTTCGTCTACATATGTCTGTTTGTACTTTTATACTCGTCGCAAAGGATCTACATTTAACTTACATTCTAGACCTCGAAAATGGTCGCGGGTTTTGGAAAACGATGTAATATGTGACATATAAATGACGCAAGCATGAATTCAAAATAAATTTCAAGGTTAGATGTCTGTCACAACATTCTCAAGTTGCCGCGGTCGATTGTGGTGTGCATGCAGTGACGCCTCAAGTTCAGTCCTTCGACATCAAACCGTATACTCTCGTTTCACCACATATCCCAAGAGCTGGGAAAACATGAATTCAACTTCTCACGAAAATGTTTGCGAATAATCCACTACTGTGTCAATTAAGCCTTGTCCAGACGAAGTACGCAGTCACTTGCCGAGGGACTAGGCTACGGCCGAAAATTTCCGAAGGCAAAAATACTTCGTCGAGGGACTAGGCTCGAGTCACTGATGCAGAGAGCTAGGTGCTTTGCCAATATCAAGACCAATCGTGTAAAATGTACAAGGTGAAAGTGGAAACGAACGTATAGTAATTGATTACTTTTGAATTTACTTACCCGTCGAATGTTTTGAGCTTTGGTCCTCAATTGTTTTCGAAAACGGAAAATGGTCGTCAGCCCTCCGGTGCTCACCTTCCGTCGAGCGTTCTGATTAGCATCGTGTATGTTCGCTTCATTGTCCGTTCTGCTGCGCGATTTGCTGCTTGCAACTTTCTCTTGCACGGCCTCCCGTAGACTTGTTGATCGCCTACTGCGTCGCTTGTCTTTCCTTCCGTCGGAGTTGCTCAAAGCAGCCAGTGTGGCGAGCATACTTTGTTTACGTACAGCGGGATCCAAACGAGACACACGGTCGTACAGATTGGCCTCACCCAGTCGACGGTGTCTCCTGGGCACGTCGTTAGCGGAGTGGCGTGGGCTTGGCATAAGTCCATTGTTCATCGACATATTTTGTCTTTCGTCGAACATAAAAAACGTATCATCTGTTTTACCCGCTGTAAAGAAATGGCATTACTTAATAGAAGACATCCTAAGGTCTATTCATCTAATATTCGTGAAGACGGTCTTTAATAAAACGGTTTCTCGGCACAACAATAAAGCTAACCTTAAAGCAGCAGTTTAAAAATCGTGTGTGTCCTGTCTGGACGTAAAGAGGTGATACAGTTCACATTGGGTATGAATTTGAAATTCTCTAAACTGCGACTTCGCATTTGTTGTCTGGTCGAAATGACTCCCTGAAGCCAAACTAATGGTGGTGATAGTAACAAAACGTCGCAAGCACTGTAAACACAACTTCAAAGTAGTGATCTTGATATCTTGCAATTGATATTCCCGTGCACTCACCTAAAAAAGCCAGGAGTCAAAGAAGATTACATTTTCATAACAAAAATAAAAGGTTACCATGTAGCAGCCATCGGGTTTCACCATGAATCGTGTTCGTATACTAATGACAGTGGCATCACCGTGGTATAGGTACAGTGCGGTGTACCGTTACCTTTTTACATCGCAACTCTGTTCATTGCAATCAAAACTTTGCTATCGCAGTGTCAATGCCATTACGTAACCATTGTCGTTCAATACAGACGATATCAAGAGCCTATCTTTTGCCCATTTCTCTTGCTTGCAGCTATGTACACGTTGTCCCTCTCCAATGTTGGCATAAAAGCATTATTATGGTTGTTGTTCTGGGATATGTACAAGTCTGTAAGTTGTCATGAAATTTGCATGTCTAGTCCGATGTTATGTTGTTAGATATCGACCGAGTGACTTGGGATATGAATAAAAGGAGGCTAAACCTTCAAATCCTAATATTCTGACTAAACTTCGTAACATTTCCAGGAAAAACGTCTTGCGTAAATACTAAATATGAATATTTCCGCAGGGACCAACAAATGGCCATTGTTGTGGATCGGGCGGGGTTTCTTGGTATCAAGGTATGTCTGGAATCATTCTGTCCCGGTGCCTGATAGTATCACTTGACAGAGTATGGCAGGTGACAGGGGGCTTGTCTTTTAAAGACTAAAGGGACATAAACTGTAACTTGTGACAAGTTTTTCAGTATTCTGCTTCTGTATATCAACTACCGTGTCTGACCCTAATCCGTTTGTCGTACTGCAATTTCGAGTATTCTTTTTGTCAACACAGCTTATATGTGTGTTACAGTAGTCATAATTGTTATAATTGTTTATAAATGAATTCTAGTCCGGACTTGAGTACAATGGAAATTATACTCATAGGTTGTGTTGATATGCCAAATACTTGGCATTAAATTACAGTTTAGGGATTAAATGCAGAAAGTGTAGGGAAACCACAACACAAAAGTTCTGAAAAAATAGCCAAAAGATAAGCTTACGGCTTTAAGGAGACACAGAAAGACTTTTATTTTGGAGTCGAGAAGTGTGTATGAAGATTCTCACGAAGTAGAAAATGTCGAAGGTCAGTCACTCGGAAATCGGATGTCTTGTTGTTTAAATTAATACTTCTTCCGTTATGCGTACATTACATCTCTGATTTGAAGGCGGACCATGGAGAGTATGACTTCATACAGTCCATTTCAAGTTGATAAAATCCTATACTATGAATTGTTTGTTTCATGCTTAAACATAGCATGCCTTTTCCCATTCTGGTTGTCTGCTTGTATAATTATGGCATGTAGTAGACAATGTGTGCGGATCAAGTAGTGAATATACGCAAATATACATTTCGCTACCGGGTATCAATCACGGTGTATCCAATGTTACCCTGCTGGCTGTAGGCCTACACGAAGTGACGCAGTTGGTTCAGTAAGTCGGTAATTTTATAAAATATAGTCATTTGGGAAAGATACTGCGCGTTAGTGTTACCATGGGGATAGAGGAACCGCGGTGTTACTGTGAAACGCGCGACAGTACTAGTGACTTGTGTGAGTGTGGCAACTGCGCATGTGTAGGGTGAGAGCAATTGATAAGTTTCATCTGGAATCTCGCGATAACTGTACTACATCTCGATAAGGGACTGGTCAGTTTCTTCGGCGGGGGGGGGCGGTGGATTATTTTTTGCCAACGTCAAAAAGTGGCTGACCCCCCTATTCCAAATTTCGAAAACAGGGTGACCCCCCCGGCGCGCGACATAGGTAAAACAAAAGGTGGACATAAATTATATACATTTTACATATATATTTATATTTTAAATAGTCATTCTATGTTTTAATGAAATTGTTAACATGTTAGTTGTAAGATAGGAATTTCAAAGTGTCAATCTTAAAGTTTGAATACAGTACATTTTGAATGAGCTGTGAATGTATTTCACACTTTCTATGCTTAACCAGATGTCCTGAACTGTTGTACAGAAATGGATGTCAATCATTAATATCAAAGAGGAAAAAGCAGTGAATCAAAAACTTTGATGGGTGTTAAGACTTGCCAACCATCCAATTAAATCTCCTGAGGAGCCATAGAGAGCTTTTTTAGCCAAATCTGATGTGTACAGTGTCTGAGAGGACCTTTTCTTGTAACATTGAAACCATAAAAGCACAGCTAATAATGACAAAAACTGCCTTTTTTAACTATTATTTTGTTCATAAAAAAGCATCTTTCTACAGAAAACCTGTGACACAAAGGAAAATAATTGCATCAATGAGAAGGAAAGATATCTTGTCATTTTTCTATCTCTAAAATAAGTCACTGTATCAAATATATATTGTGAAATATTTGTGCATGTTGCTTTCTCATACTGAATTCTCATAGAGAGAACAGAAAAGTATCAGGAATTTGTCATCCTTTTCATATGAAATGCAGATTTCATAATGTACACTTTCACTTTGTAAACATCAAGATATCTCTGATTTATTAAAGTATGGCGCCCGAAGGGCGCGCTGAAAAATATGAAACATCCTGATATCTCTGATATATATGCCTTGTATATTAAAGTCATGCACCTGAATAAGGGCATGCTGAAAAATGTCTGATATATTAAAGTAATGAGCTTGAAGAGCACGCTGAAAAATATTGAACATACAGATATCTCTGATGTATGTATGCTTGATATGTTAAAGTTGGGCGTGCTGAAAAATATGACTGATTATTAAAAGTTACGCGCCCCAAGGGCGCGCCGAAAAATACAACTGAATGATGAAATTTGTGGCTGACACTAGCATTTTAGGCAATGATGAGCCTGTGTCAAAATTCAAAAACACACTGACCCCCCTATTGGGCATTTCAAAAACATGGTGACCCCCTATCACCAAAGTCAAAAACAGGGTGGCCCCCCTCCCCCCATGAATCCACCGGCCCCCCAGGCTGAAGAAACTGACCAGTCCCTAACTTTACTGCCTCGCATTCACAAAAGCAGTTTTGCTCACAGACTTCTGAGACTTGTACCCTGTCTACTCCGTATGGTATGCTGTCAATATTTTCATTTCAGTCACCGCGCTATTGTGTTAAGCTCCCGGCAGTCGTCTCGATTGACAACGCCAAACACAGGTTGGAATCACAAGGACGCCACCTTCCGCCTTTACGACACAGGTAGGCCAGGTAGAGAAAACACATCACCTGCAATGACTTTGGAAACCGGAAGGAGACAGGGATTGAAACATGGTAACCTGGTAATTTACAGCTTTGCATTATTATCTGACCTCTTTTCTATTGACTGTCTCCCAAGAAACACGCAGTGTCTTAAATAATCTCCGCCATGACTTCAAGTCACAGAGTGCCTACCCAACTTCAGTGTCGCTGCCACTCCAACTCCGGAATTTCCATATCGTTTGGAACATTTTGCCGGACGCATTCAAAGGAAAAACACGTTCTTATTTTCACAATAAAATTGAGTGAGTAGATCAGCGCCATGTAATATGATAAAGATACCAAGCTTATCTGCCTGCAGAAGCCATCACCAATGTAATCCCTCGACTACACCTATAAAAGACAGCTTTTCAGCCATTGATCTCAGCTTAATCTGCTGTGCGTTGGTCGCGGCAATAATTTTATTTTTTCATCACTCACGCCGCCGGGATGTTAAGAGGGCGAAACACTGAGTTGCGCTTTGCTTTGCCTGACTATGGCCACCGTAAACGGAAATACTCAAAGTTGAAGTTGTATGGCCAATCATCTCAAGTTATTCTTAAAGAACATACACGTTTTTACTCATTAACGGTGACGCCAAGATTTTGAAACCAAGGACTGGCGGCGATCAAATGGTCCATTAGAAGTATTAAAACCCTGTAGCTATTTTCATTTCTAATTTTTTCGACGTAAATAATTCGAACACATGATATGAGTACTAGCATAAAAATAAGTTTGTCGCCGTTCGTTTTGTTTTCTGCCATGGTGGTTCTCATATCCTTGTATCGATCACGCTTATATCCATTCATTCATTCTTTCAACCGACAAGTAATATTTCTTTTTAAATTAAAGTTAACAGTAAGCGACGGTTACCAGCTAATTATACCTAGTGTGCCAAAGGCGTTGAGTGCAGACGTGGTCTTGGTTATACAATGTGTATAATAGGCAATGGCTGTAGTAAACGTATTACCTCGATCTTTTTTTATGACACTGACTGCAATATATTGTATTGTGAACTGGGAAATAATATTCAAGAGCGTGTACTTACCGGTCAAAAACTTGAGCGTTCTCGAGGCACTTGGTAAACAAATTTGATAGAGCAAATAAACGACCCAAAAAAGGACCAATGTTATCTCTACTTCAAAATTCAATGCCCGTTGGAAACGTTTAGGGTAGGATGGAAGTTTCAACACGGCGCTAGCAACCAAGATTGGTTTTGTCAGCGGTGTCAGCAGGATGACTTATATTCCGCTCCGTCAATGAACCGCGGAGGCAAACAGCCTCCTTGTCAGTAGGTGTCTTCGAAGACCAGCTCTCTAACCATCATGTCTGAACTTACAAATGCGGTACACCGACTTTGAGTGAAAGGTCCAACAGGGAAGCACGGATACACTGCTATCTCCAGGCGATAGTAGCAACAGCGGCTTACAGTTTATTTATTAAAACTGCACACATCAAATGCCTGCGTTGTCAAGTTATATTCAGCTTATCGGATTTCCCGAATTGAGCCTGTGGTATAAGCAGTCATGATGATCGTTAAGGAAACAGTGATCTACTACACAAAGATGATAATGTTACTGATGCAGGTCTCGTACATGAGTTCGCTGTGTATTTTTTTTTTCAGAAATTGAAAAATAACCAAGTAAAGACGTTTCCTTCTAAGAAAATATCTATCAAAACATGTTCCATGTGCTTTTTTTCTTTTTTCTTTAACAGGTTAACGAACATCGTAAGTCGATGGAACATAAACAGCAATGTACAGAAAGTACAGACAGTATTGAGACAGCCAACATATTTACACATGCCATGTTCCCGAACCCTTGGTAATTTTCTGTGTAAAATAATAATGTGTACAACGGCTTTCGTTACGAATGCGAAGTTCGCATACTTTGGTTTCCGCGGCATTTTTTTTTGAAAAAGATAATTTATTTCAACATAGTCACAAATAAAACAAATCTACATAACTGTGAATGTATTAAAATTACAATGCGTCTTGTTTGAAAAAAAACCCAACAAATAATTAGCTGCTTAATTAAAAGATCATCATATGAATGCATTCAGGATGCATTCTTCTCCTTCAAGTCTTACAAGGCTTGAAAACTTTGTGATAAAATCCTCAGTTTTGTTCATCATCTTATAAGTGAAATACATGTATTCATCCATGAGGAGAGATGACATTTCAATTGCATGACATAGGATTGAAGGGAAACTTTAATCCCATCAAGAGTAACCGAATTTCGAATATTCCAAACTGTATATTTTACAAAGGAAGTAATACAGTAAATAATGTCAAATGTTGCGTTATTATCATTTTCGATTCCTGCAATTGCTAATCTTTTGATATTGATATTATTATCAAAGCTGTGTTTTCTGACAAAGAAAGAAATACATTTCTGCCAGATTTCTTTTACATATTTACACTCAAATAAGATGTGTTCCAGTGTTTCTTCTTGGCCACAAATATGGCATTTCCCATCACTTAATTGAAAGTTTTGGCCAAGCTTCCTGTGACTAGGCCTCGATGGAATTTAAATCATTTACTGAATTGCTGACAATTCCTGTTGAATTAAGACAGCTGAATAGAGTAGCTTTGTAACTGTCAGTGAGACTTAGATTCTCAGCCCATTTTTGACCAATCTGACCTTTGACTGCATGCCATTTCTTATCAACTAATTTCCAATAAAGTGACTTGGTTTTGACATCACTTTTTGTCAGACCATAATTCTCTAAGTCTAAAATATCATAGTTTCCTTCATTTTGGATGTTTGAAGAGATGATTTGTTTCCAGGAATCTGGAATAGCATTGAGAAGTGTTTCATACTCTGTCTTGATTTCCTCTCGCACATTTCTATTTGTACCTCCTCTAATTTTTGCAATTATTTCCGCGGCATCGCCGCAATGCTCCCGGAGAAAGCGCCCTCACAGGTTCGTGGAGTTTTTTTCCGTACAATGCCTCGGCCCGATTGCCCGTATTGCCAAATTCAGGGCCCATCTCTGTTAGAATATAGTATGCATGTGACTATGTACGTAACATTTAAGTTTTTCTTCACTCTAAAATTGAAGAAATCCAATACAAAAACACAAATCTCTTTCGACAGTTTTCTTCAGGAGAATAGATGAGCAATGGTTTGCGGCTTTAACCCTGCGTCTGTCGATGTCATGGATGATCGATAGCATACTAAATTTAGGCCCTAATGTAAGTCTGGCATCCCACACGTCCACAATGTTACGCAACCAAATATAAGGTTTATGATAAAACACTCATGGCCTTGATAAGTGTTTTGGCGCCTCCCTCGAGATCGCAGCAAATCTTTACAAACTGAAGTGAGTCGCAAGCTTATAGCCGGATTCTTTTCCCTGGCGATCTTTCATTGAATGCTTTAAAGACGAACGAAGAGGGCGGAATAGATTTTACTGTCCAAAATGTTTAAATGTCGTTCAGGTTGGACAGAGCATAGATGTACATTTTGTACATCCATGGACAGGGCAAGTAGATCGCGAAGTAAATCGAAGGTTTATAATTAGAACCACGCCCTTTCTTTAAGTAGTATACGATCTCACGCACGTGTTTACTGTTTTCCTTTCAAAAATTACCCTGTAATGAGTTTGTTTGGAAAAGAGGCTTCTAAATTTTGGACTTTTTTCTCCATAATCATTTACACTTTGTGATCGATATCTCTGGCAAAGTGTTCCCGTATGTACACCTCTGCTCAACAGGTCTCGCCACTTCACTCTAGTTTTCGGGAACTTGAGCTGTACTCCTTCTACCTTTAATCATATTTCCACCCCTTTCACTTGGAAACGTGCAGAGCAAACTTATGCTATTATGAAAGAGAAAGAACCGCTTATTCATCAGAACTTCGATTCATCTGTCGATTAGTTTACATTTTAAAAGATGGATATTGATTCAAAAGTACCCTTAATCGACGTCTTGGCCAATCTTAAAGACTTTTAATCAGTGCTTCAAGCGAACAAGTCGGTAATCAGAATTCAGAATATTTCTTTCCGAGTCCTTGTGTCGATTCTTCTTCACATCGTTTCTTTGGATAAATGAATGACAACCCCCGGGATAGCGGAGCTGGTTATTAGAGTCTATATCAATGTTCCTCTCGTCGCTTCCATATCCTGACATATCGACGATGGTAAGGCTAAAGGGAACGGGAGCCTGAGGCTATACTACTCGTTCCGTGTTTAGAAAAACAAAATACTAGTACTCATCAGATACATTACAATACCTTTCCGTTGGTGTTCTGTTGAATTCACTTTTGTAACGTATGTATCAAATTGTAAAAGAAAAAGTCCATGCAGTTCTGAACCATGATTAAGGGGAACTTCAGACCACAGTAAGCGTAGATGGAGTAAATATATAGCTCAGGCGACACAGGAATGAACGTTGCGCTCGATTTCCCGGTCAGCCTGATGGCTGCCTGGGGCAACTCTTGGCTCCGAGAGCCTGGAGATATGCTCACTCCAAGGCCCCAAAGGTCCGACCCTCAAATTTACAATACTTTGTCGACAAGAAAACTTGCCAATGCTAGTTTCACAATGATCAATACGTAGTGTGCATGAGACATGTCACAACACCATTGTTTTAAATCCAAGCTGTGAAAATATGAAAAGCGTACTTGACAGCTACAGTTCTGATAAAAGTTCGACTACTTTGTCTTTCTATTGTCCAACCTTGCGTGAGACATTTCATGCTAATCATAGGAATTCACGAGACACACGGGTGCCTGTAATGGCGCTGCCATTGAATTTACACAAAAGAGACTTGAAAATGTAATTTGCCGCCAATTTTGAAGAATTACACCTCCGGTATATCGTGGGAATTCAAGCCCAAGTGGCGAAATGTTGAAATTTGGCGAATTACTAGAATGAAGATTTACAATAACCGGTACAAATTATAGAAACATGACATATGTTTGAAGAAAGTCCGTTTTAAACCTTTTCAAAGCACGGATCATCCTTAGCGTATCAACTTCCCTTTGTAAAACGTTGCGGTGAAACACGGATTAAATCATGTCACATACGAACTGAGATCATTGCGAAGAGCCACATTGTACTTTCAAAAATAGATTCTTTCAGGGCAGTGTGTTCTGAACACCGCTTCCTATGTCAGCTTACACTATTGTCTCATAAACCCGTTACATATTCGTGTGCACGAATATGTAACGGGTTTATGAGGCAATGATTGGACCCTGGTAATCGTTCGCTGTCCGTCAATATAGGCCTACTGAGATAGAAAAAAATAGACAGATCGACCAAAAAAGAAAAAAAATAGAATAAAGTAACAAACAAGTAAACAAAAACAAGTAAGCAAACAAACAAACGACTGACAGATCAATACTGTGAGACTTCTATTTATTTAGCTCCATGATTCACCTTGCTATGGAATGACCGATTCATTGCAATGTGGCTATGGTGTGGCTGTTGCGTGCACGCGTGGTTGCAAGATAGGGTAATGTATAGGGATATCAAAGGTTATAGTCCAAAATTTGCGCATGCGCACTAACTATTACAGTATGCTCACATGGACTGAGTTGCCTCTTGTAGTCGCGGTCGAAGTATAAAAAAGAACCCTTTTTGTGTCGTGTGGAAGCAAGTAAGTAGAAGTGTAATGGTCAATTCGACTCTTGATCGTAGTCTTGTATCACATGAGAAGGATGCGATCTCTCATGTATCTGTGGTGGTAGCATTCGGTTTTAGGTCAGAGCAAACCAGTGAGGCCCTGATCATTGACAGGGGGATACCACACTGGCATTTCCAGTGTACTGTGGGCATAGTGCACGTGCAGTACACAGTCCCTCAATGTGTGCAGTACCGGGGTGCAGTACTGTCGATCGAGGTTTTACGCTGGTATTTGGGTAGTGTGCAGGTTAACATCATGATCGACTTCGCAGGGAAAGACACTTATTTTTTTATCCACTTGCCCTTCGGGCAAGTGGGGGTTCAGTTTCACTTGCCCGAATTGGAAACCACTTGCCCAGTATAATTTACGTGTTTGAAAAAAGCTAAAACATTGGTTTTTCATTTCACGCACTTTATTTTGAAAATTATGTTATCATGAGAAAATGTCAGACATTCTCATAGGGTTCTCTTCACACTTCTTAGCGTGCTGGATGGCTCATTTATATTCCATTAATTACTAAAGCCCCATTACCTGTATCTTTTAGCATTCTTTATGTGATTTTACTTCTGAACTAAAACAAGTTTTTTGGAATTTGCTCTTTGAGGGGTTGGAATACAAGTATTGTTAACTGCCCAGTGAGACTGCATGTGCAATTTTGAACAAGAAAAATAATAAATATGTGCCCAAATGTAAAATGGCACCCCATGCAAATATAGCAAAACTAGTGTACACCATGCATATATGCATTTGAATATTCACGGAAACAACAGAGTAGTCCAATGTAATGCATAGTGTTGAATGTTTTCAACTGGGACATGCTTTGTTTTCTTTTTAGTATGGTGGGAAATCATAATAAGGGTTAAAATGTAAATTTACTTGTCCAATTTTTCACTAAAGAATGTTTTGTAAAGCAGTAAAAGACTATAAGCTTATCCTGTAAATGGGTAGAATTTAAAGAAAACCAGAGAAAATAGGAAGCCTTTTTAGGTCAACAAATTTCAAGATTTACAGCTAGTGGGGCTTTCATATTCATAGAAAAAATTCTAACAGTTCATATGTTTGTATGTTTACTTTCTTGGGGCTTAATGTACAAATAATAACAGCCATTTCAATTGTACCTTCAAGGTCTTTTTGCTTTTAAAAGTTTTAACTTATCTATACAGAAAGAAAAAATCTGTAGCTATAAAGGAATGTTTTGAAGCTTCTGAAAAATAATGTACTTCTTTGTCATGTTTTTACTGCGTTTATATCATACACCAGCCCTATAAAGTTTGAATTGCCATTGCACTATACCAGTATCCTATGTTTTTCTAATAACCTAGGTGGTCTTATTATTGCTCATGCGCAGACTAAATAGAATTAAAACCAACAACCTAAGGCGTCGGTGTTTTTCAATGTGTCTAAAAGCTGAATTTCTCGATGTCAAACTCGCTCCAATTGCTTCTTGACAGTCATTTTAGAATGGGAAAATACACAAACAGAGAGGTTGGTCGCCACGGACAAGTAACTTTTGGCTTATTGACCTGAAAATTAAGTCAGTGTTTGTTTGAAAATTCAAAGACTTGACCCGTTGACACCAAATATTGCTCATGACTTCATTGCATGCGGTCTTGCCACTCACTGTCCCTCAACAAGTTAACATTGAAGAGTACGTTTTGGTAAAAGTCCAATTTTATGTTGTGATTTTTAACCACTGGACTTTATTTTTACATTATTATAAAAGTTCATACAAAGCACAAAAACCGCTGTGTGTTTCTTTTTTTACCGTATCGACATATTGTGAGACACCGTAACTTCACAGTCAATGCAATGAACTTTGGTGAACGTACGTTCCACCAGCTGAACAGCTTTTTCATATGCAAAATCAGCGTACGGTAATTTACGGGTACCGGTGTATTGTTTGAACTGGATTTTATTGACAGCGATTATATGATTCTTTTCGTCAACTCTTCATGCAATTTTATGAAAATCTTATGGAAATGTTCACAATGACATAATATGATTATTTTTTGTTGTTTAAGTCCGTGTTCCCTCACCAGAAAATCGCTCTCGTGAATCTGATTTCTATGTAATTATTTTTTCACTTGTCCCGTCGGGCAAGTAGCATCGGAGGTTCACTTGCCCGAACGCGACTTTCACTTGCCCCGGGCAATCGGACAACCCTTAGTGTCTTTCCCTGCTTCGACTGATAGAGGTAGAATTCCATCTGGTTCAGCCCTGTGCTGTGATTGCTATGTCGTACAAATCCGTACAATTTACAATGCGTTTGCGGAGCCGAGCTCCGTGCTAGCCCTGCGTACGGTGCTGTGTTCCCGGCGTAATATGGCCTCCCAGTCCCACCAAATCTGTGGTGGGAGACCGCCGGGAACACACAGGATCGTACGCAGGGCTACTGTGCTTGCTTTTGCATTCATGGCACTGTTAAATATGAATGGCAAATTTTCTCTGGGCCACATGTTTTGATCCGTATTGAAACCCATTTAGGTTTGTCTTTTTCCTATGTGAAAACACTTCATCCGATGCTTCGTCAGGCAAAATGCCTGTAGGCTTGGAAGACTGATCACTTTCGCCAATAACAAGTGGTGTACACTGTTCCAAAATTCTTAATCATCATTGACAGGGATAACTTTGTTAGCGTATCTTTGAAGTTCGCCAGTTGTTTCGGAGTTGTGTCAAAAAGATGTCTTGCAATTCATCAAAGTGTACTTCTTTACAAATATTTATATAATCACTTTTCTCTCCACAGGATGCATGCTTCAATAACAACTTTCCATAATGCTGGAAGCATTATAGACTGTGGAAAAGCAGAGATGTACTGTAAGCTGTGCCCAGAGAGGATACTGAAGCCAACCAAGTATCAGTGGCGTATTAAAAAACATATGAGGGCACATACAAAATCATCAGTACCTTGTGGAGGTAGGCAGCTAAATACATGTATATTAGTCTTAATTTTCAATGCACTCTGCTGTGTAAGCTTTTACAGTTATGCTCAACGGAAAGTAGACGATGAGATTAAATGATACCTTACTCAATTACTAATTTACATCAGACACTTTATTTCTAAAACTACACTAGTACCTCACAATATTGCTTGCGAGCGGCAAGTTCTCAAAGACAAGAATAACAAATACCAGACCTAAATGATTCCTTAACATAACAGTCGCTTGCCTGCTTCTCTGCCGACATGAGTGCCTTATCTCTTTCCACTGGTTTATTGCCGTAATCTTACACCACGATACTAATTACACAGCGACAAAAAGACAACTGTAAGTTGGCTGAAGCATGAAGTAACATATGTGCCTCTCAAAGAGATATATAAAAGGCAAATAATGAAACATCTTCATCATTCATGAATCAAACGTTTTGTCTGAAAAGCTCTTGCAAAGATATCTTGAGACAGACAATAATTATATGGTTTCTCTGGTTTGGCGAGTAAATCTTGTAGAGGATTATACAAATCTGTAATTGACCCTCATCAATTTTGAGCCATTGAATAACAGATAGACAAAGTCTCATTTGATTGGATATAATAAACACAAAACGTTAAACATCCCAGCAAATGTACTTGGAAGAGTATGCATGAGAATAGTTGCACCACTGTTTGACTGCTAGAAGAGATACACAGAACAGTGGACAATAGACAGTATTTCACATTAATCATCAGTAGCTTAGGTAATTGTAAAGTTGGCGATATGGTACATAGCTAGAGACCCCCATGCGTGATAACATTGCCAAATTAAGTCAGTTTTATCCAAATGTTTTTGTCCACACTTATCTTCACTCTAGCACAAATTACAGAGTGGCAGTTGATTGTAACATTTTCACCACCATGGTTTGGCAAAATACCCATTGTTATCAATCGTAAGTGTGGACCTGTTTTACAAAGAATTAGGGGGGGTTAGGTCGAGGCATTTTCATACAAAGAATTAGGGGTAATCTGTTTTAAGGCATTTTAGTGTCAAAGAAAATGAAAATTGGCAAAAGAAGTCATGATTTTAAAGATTGAAAAATCCAATCTACTGACACTTACTGAGCAGTGTCTCAACAATGTCGGCCGGTCTACCCCGGCGATGACGTTCATTTCAGCAAACTTACAGTTGTCTTTTTGTCGCTGTGTAATTAGTATCGTGGTATAAGATTACGGCAATAAACCAGTGGAAAGAGATAAGGCACTCATGTCGGCAGAGAAGCAGGCAAGCGACTGTTATGTTAAGGAATCATTTAGGTCTGGTATTTGTTATTCTTGTCTTTGAGAACTTGCCGCTCGCAAGCAATATTGTGAGGTACTAGTGTAGTTTTAGAAATAAAGTGTCTGATGTAAATTAGTAATTGAGTAAGGTATCATTTAATCTCATCGTCTACTTTCCGTTGAGCATAACTGTAAAATAATTATTTAATGGCAATAGCGTTTTTGTGCATGTGTTTGATAACGCAGATAACAAAGTAGGTAAAATAAAAGAGGCCATTTCAACACCATGTTGGACAATGTCTGCAGAAAATCTACCTAGTCCTAGAGACATAGCACTATTTCCCTTACAGGGAAAGAGTACAGGCAGGGTACCAGTGTTTTTGCTAAGGTTGGGGAATATTGGTAAATGATTTGGGAACCCCAGTAACATTGCTGCTGTCCCTCTATTGATTGCATTGATATAACAAGGGGAACCCCGGTAACATTTCCTGCTTACCGCCCTTAACAAAAACACGGGTACGGTTACCCATTCCGGACACCTGGTACCACCACTATTTTGTGGTTCAAGATGACCCTACCTTTGACCTGGCAAATTTCATAGTTACCTTGAATGATAACGATTTTTGGACCTGATTTGATGTCTATTCCCTTACCAAGTGAATGATGACTTTTCAATTTTCAATATGTTAATTTTATTGATTGCTTATTTAATTATCAAACTGTGTAAATGCATTTTGGCAAAAACCTGCATCATGCTTAAATTAGAAACATGTCATTTTGGTGTTGGAGGACATGGCCGCATCATTTTTATTTACCTTCTTCACTTTTCATAGGTTTTTTCTTTGTGCGTTATTCAAAAAGATAGGATCAATCAAATGGGATGCGTAGTTTAAACCCATCTGCATTAAGAGCATGCCCATGAGTCAGAAAATGTCACAGGATCCTGGGAGACTAACATTTTGGTATCAGTGATATGCTATATGACTCCCCAAATTTCTCATTACTTGTGCACAATGTCTCCTTGTTCCTACTTAGTAAGTACCAGCTATCAGATGTGCATTTTATCGATCCATCTACATTTGGAGCATGCCGAGTCAGAAACATGTCACTTGGGTGCTGGGAGACCTGCTGCATTTAGTCATACCCTTATAAGGCTGCGACTCCTCAGTTTTCTAATTGGTTTTCAATCTTTTTTTCACGCTATCATCAACTGGTTCAGGTTTACAAATCTGAATTTCATCATACCATCTGCATTTGGAGCATGCTGAGTAAGATTTGTGTCACCTGATGTACGGAGACTTCATGCTACATTTCTCTTACCCTAATAAGGCTGTGACTCTTCAGTTTTCTCATTGCTTTAAATCATTGTATGCTATCACAAACTGATTAGTTTTAAAATCAAAATTTTATCCAGTCTTCTGCATTTGGAGCATGCTGAGTCAGATACCTGTCACCTGGGTATACGGAGACCTTTCTTGCAGCCATTGGTTTTAATGTCTTTTGTAAGCTATCATAAACTGATTGAAGTTTCAAATCAAAATTTTATGCACTCCTATGTATTTGGAGCATCATGAGGTAAATACCTGTCACCTGGGTGCACATAGACCTTTCCTGCAGCAATTCTCTTACCCTCATTAAGGTACTACGCACCTCGAAACTTTTGCTCAAACTATCAACCATTCTCTCATTAAATCAAGAATAAAAATCGGGGTTCACCTTGCAAAGTTTGGTACAAGAGAAACAAATAACCCAAGATTTACCGATATTCAAAATTCAAAATGGCTGCCATCTCTGTCTTACCTCTAAAGAGAAGAAATAAAATTTTCCATTTTCAAAAACTAAGTAAGCAGGTGAAAAGTTTTCTTACACCAAGAGCTTTAAAATGAATTCCCACCAGTGGCATATCAGAAGAGAATTGCAAAAGTTTGAGAGTCCAAATAATTGTCCCTGAGGTGCTTTCAACCTTAAAGGCTGTGACTCCTCAGTTTTATCATTTGTTTTAATCTTTGCATGCTAGTATCACAAACTGATTAAAGTTTTCAAATCAAAATTTTATGCAAATCTTTAGAATTTGGAGCATGCTGAGTTAGAATCATGTAACCTGGGTGCACGGAAACTTACAGCTCAATGCGGCAATTCTCTTACCCTCATTAAGCTTTGACTACTCAGTTTTTCATTAGTTTTCAGCTTTGTATGCTATCACAAGCTGACTTTAGTAATTTTATCCAGTCATCTGTATTTGGAGCATGCTGAATCAGTGATGTGTAGACGTTGAAAGATTACCATAACCCTGTTGTAAGGAAAATGTAATGTCACATATTAATTCAGTTTTTGTTTGTTTGAAATTTTCAATGCACTCTGACACACATCAGGCTAATATCGTAACCAAATATTGGTCCCTTGATCAATAGTATGATACATTTGTCAGCTACCTGTCTAAAAGAAAACAGAATAAGGAGAAAAAAAACCAAATGAATCAGTTTGATATGCGATCGCAAATAAGTACCGGTAATTAGGAAGACGAGTCAAGGGCTCTGAAAAATATTTGATTGCATCTTGACTATTAACTATATTGACAATTACCTTTTTGTGCGTATATTTGTTTAAAGTTGTGGAAAAAAGATTTCTGTGTACTGTGGTAGTGATATCTATGAATTGGTTGTGCTTATTTTTTCAGAATATGTGGTGTTTGGATGCCATATGGCCTGTAGGGGAGGAGATAAGAAACATGCCCACTACCACTGTCCAATTTGCAAAAAAATATTGGCACGAAAAGTGTTGTTTGTGGGACACCTTAAAATCTGTGATGTGAAGAAAATGGAAAGTTCTGTACATTTACAAGGAACAGAAAGGGAAACACCTACAAGCAGCCAAGATTCCAGTGACCAAAAGAAGGAACTGAGTGATACTGAAGATGAGAAGTCTGAAAACCCAGCACCTTTATGCCGGAATACAAGGAAAAGACAGGCACATGTCAGTCAATCACACCTGAACAAAATTAAAATTGGTTCGTGCAAAATTTGCAACAAGAGAATGCTCAAGAAGAACTTAAAAAGACACATCAGAACTAAACACATAAACTTGCCAACAGCTGTTGTAAAAGAAGGGACGCACCATGACGGTGTTCTAGTCGATGCAGCGAATGGTATCTATCTTGTGGATAATTCAAGAAAGGGTGAAGGGTACCCAGTACATGTACAACGCAAGGTTGGATCAGCCACTCAGCAGACAAAATGTGAAAGTAGTTTCTGTAATACAAGAGGAAGAAATGTTACCCATCTCTGTCCACACTTACAGAGCACTAGTTTTTTGCATCCTACAGAGGAGATAACACTCGACAATGAAGTCTTGTCAAACATGAACACAGAGCTGAGTGAGGCAAGGAAAACTCAGTGTCTTTCTTTAAAGCAAGAGGCAGAGAAAGTACATGCACCAATAATAGCAGCATGGAATCCCTTGGGCCCATCCAAATACCTTTATTTTTCAGTATTTGATGGACAGATAAAGTACTATTCCCGCCTTGGTCGTGTTCTAGTTACTCTGGATAAGTCTACTGGCATTCCAAGTTGTAAATGCTGCAGTGCGAGAAGAAACTGTACCCATAAAACTATAGTGAAATGGTACCTGATGCAAACTGTCAAAGAGAGCGAGGTTGAAGAGTCCCGGGAAACTACGAGTTACATCGCTGATGGGATCCCTGATAAATGCAAAGGAAACACTGTTAAAATGATTAAGTATTTGATGACAGAAAAACGAATCGATGTAAGTGGTATCAGTGCAAAAGAATATAAATGGTGTACTCTAACTGAGGTTATACCAAGTGAAGATAAATGCCAGCTGTGTGATTCCAACTCAGACCTTGAAACAATCTTGCTGTCCAGTAACGGAGTTATCATCGATCGGGATTCATTTTCTAAAGGTAATTATACTTGTTACTTCGCTTATATGTAACTTTACAGTATTCTGACATAGATAAGCCATACCAGGATTACCAAATGCTTGCCTGCATGCATGCTTGTTAGTGAAGTGTTTGACTTTTTACAGGTTTCATTTCACCAAGCATAACTTGTTTTGTTACGTAACCAGTAGGCCATCTCTAATGATAGCTTTCAGATAATTCAGTGTTCTCCCCAGAGGGTTTTAGCGTATCGGGGCCGATACGCTTTAATTTTGGCCGATACGCTTTCACAATGGCCGATACGCTATCCGATACCCTATTTGAACCACCGCCGTGTACAAATGACCTGCTAATGGGTAGCTGATTACCGTGCACCAGCAAGTTTATTGTCAGTGACGGACAAAAAGTGTACTTCACAAGTTTATTTTTAAATAATTCACAACAAAAAAAGTGTCAAACGTGATTTGATGTTGCATATGGGACAAAGAGATCGACATTTGGTAACAGACAGACGGTCGTCCGTAACTTTATCAACAATGTTGACAGCTGCGTCCGGGCAGCTAGGTTTGAATTACGGTAAACACAAACCATCGACCGTTGACAAGTTTGTTTCCTGTGGCAGACATGCTAAAATAAACTCTAGGGCCTACAGTCACTATTAATTTGTAACTGAAGAAGTAAATCAAGGTTGTAGGGCCTCGAAATTCAGTGGTAAAGCATGACGACATCTGAAGTGTCAGTGTCTCTTGTCTGTCAATACTATTACACGCGTATGCTGTACTCTCAATTGAGCGATACGTGCACACCGTCTTTCCGTCAATGATAATATACAAACCAGCCATTTACAAACCTTTTGTTCAAAGAATTCATCGTTTTTTGGTCCAAAACAACATTAAATGGATAAATGTGGCATTTTTAAGTCTCAAAGATTGACAAGAAATATCGACGGCATCCAAACAACCACACTGCAGCCGACATATTGACAGGCCATATTACTGCGTCACAAAGGTAGACACCCTAAGATGCCGGTTTGTGATTAGACTCCCCAAGTCCTTCGGAATACGTACAGTTCAACACGAACACAGAGGAAATGACACTATACAATATATCATCTTCAGGTTATTTTTTTTTTCAAAAATTTTTAACGAAAATAATTAATTAAAATATTCATGACTTATTGTTATGTAAATTTATGCTAATTAGCCGATACTCTATGACTTTTTTCTGGGGAGAACACTGTAATTGATTTATACAGCTTCAGGAGAGAGAGTATATGTACTTGCAGAAATGTTGACAGTATCGCACAGACGTATACAAGTGCATATTTATTTATGTATTTATTTCATGGGACAACAGGCCCAAAAAGACCCAATAACAGACTCCGAGAAATAAATACAAACAAACAAACCAAGCAAATAGTACAATGTCAACAAACAATAAAAACCAAAAATACAATGTGCACAGAATGAAAACAGAGAAAGGACCCTAAGAATACAAATATCTGGACACAAATGTCTTAAAAGCAGTACTAGGTAAAAAAATATCCACAGAAATGTCATTACATAGTGTTATAGACCTTTGAATAAAAGCATATTTTCTAAGATTCAGCCTGCAACGGAGAACTTGAAATAAAGATTGGGCCCTGAGGCATCTTAGTGGTGCATAAAATGGCAATTATAAAAGATATAAAAGATAGGGAAAAGAAAATCTCCTTGAAACTTTTCCGTTTAAAAAGTCAGATCTAAAACTTTCTGCTGAAGCGAGAGTGAGGGGAGATTAAAATGCATACAGGACAGTTCATAACTTGTCTTTATTTTTGGTACTTTGCAGATATTACGGTATATGTAAAGAGCTGTCCTTCGTGCCATGTGACCTATAGATACCAGGAATTTTCTGATGGCATACATAACTACAACAACAAAGTCTTTCTGACACATCGGCTATGTTTATGGTTGAAAGCAAATGTAAAGGTATGGTGATGACTGATGACTAGGATAAAATGTTTCCATATTGAAGTTGTCATTCTGGTTTCTGGTTTTACAGCTCATTGATTATGTTTATTGTTGAAAGCAAATATAAACAATCAATGTGGATACTGGATCCATAGCATGAATATAATGAATATTGGGAGAGAGAGGCAGGTAAAATTATATATATATATATATATATATATATATATATATATATATATATATATATATATATATATATATGTACATATTATACATATACACATACATACATATATGTACTGTTTATACATACATACGTTTACACATATACACATAGTATCACCGTCAGCCATATTTTTTTCTGTTATTTTTCAAAATATTTTTAAATCAGCTGTCTCGGCTGTCTCAACATATCAATCATTCAGATCTGTGTCAGCGATTCATATCTATGATCACTTGATTTCAGACCCATATTGCCATTGGAGTAGCAATAGAAACTCTTGAGAATTTTCAGCAGCAGAGTATGCCTGTTTCCCATGATGACATAATCAATGGATATCTGCATTTTGAAGCACTTAGCACAAGAAATTATGACTTCTCATGTGTGCTTTGCGGCCACTTTCCTGCAATACTCATCATGGAGCTGAATAGAAACACTGCTTTTGACCTTGAAGGTAACATTTGACGTTATTACTTCACGTTTGATTAGGCAATTGATGCAATACTTTTACTCCACAAATACTAACTCATTAACATGACCTAAATCACTTTATTATTATGATATATGAAGTTTATGTGTATTACAGATTTTATGAACTTTGAACTTTCTTTGAACTCACTCAGTGTACTCCAGTGTAGCTCACATTCATGCCAGTACTACATTCTAAATGTTTTCACTTGTTAATATAAAACATAAATTGTCTTGCAAAAGAAATAATTTCTTGATCATGCAGCATATTATTCCTAAGTATTTTTAATTATTAGCAATTATTTTGAGTGCCTTGTGTCTTACCTAATTATAAATGTTACAGATACTGAAGAACCTACCAATGCATGTGACACTGTTGATGCCAGTTTGTTTTGGGAAGGAATTAATTGTGAAATAATTGCCAGAGGCTTTTATCCAGGTGTGTACATAGTACAATATGTTTCCATAAGTAACTTTTACTGCTATGCTGTTTTTATCACAACTATACATGTTGTGATAGACGGCCATTTTGTCACAATTTTTTCATGTCCTTCATTATAACTTGGACATGACTGAACCAATTCAATCTTGGTGCAAGGAATTGTACCATGATTTTCAGTGGAGCAGCAAATACAAACAAGAAATGCAAACATCAAAAAAGGAATTCATAACTCAAAAAACAATTTTATCCAGGGAGGCGTATATCATCAACAATGTACAGGTGTGATTACTTTCGAAAATGTTTTGATCATACCCTTTTTCATTTCAGTAACAACTGACAGTCCGTTCAGAATTTCACCATCAATGTCATTCTGGGCACCATGGATTTCACCGCAAGCACGCGGGGAAGAAATATACAATACAGAATATAAGAAGTGCCCAAAACCATCTCCCAACAATGATGACAGTGAAGTGGAGAATGAGTTGTCGGAAGAGCTGCTTGTAGAGTTGCTTTATAAATCAAAGGTACGGGATGCCAAAATTATAGGAATATTTTTTATTTTAATGCAAATTCGTATCAAATTGTTCAATTTGTAGCAATGCATGTAGATGATAAGAGGCATAAAAATGTTGTACAACTTTTGCAAATTTATGTTACTATCACCCTCAAAAGTGAAAATCCATTAAACAGTGATTTTTTTTTGCATATTAGAAAACGAATAATCCATGAAATTTGCTAAAAAATGTTAAGTATCATTTATGCCTTGTTACACTCACACATGCTATGAACGTCAAGTTACTATTTTGATTAAAATGTAGCCAACACATGGTTTCATAATAGTTGAGTATCCCTGTACCATGCTATAATTTAAACAGGATGTGCTTAGCCATATTGCATAGGTCACCCTTATATGTTTATGCAGTTATATTATCAGTAAGCAGAAATGTTACCAGGATAAAATTGCTGAAGTCTCAAATCATAGCAAGGACCACCAAAATTGCTGTAAATCGTAACATTAAAATTGTAGGTAAAATTTGGTACTACAATATGCAACAAAGTTCTCATGACATGCACACACATCACACGTGAAGTCGTACTTTCTAGTACAACTGTTCATTTTTAATGGTAAAGCAATGCCCATTCGAGGCCATATAAGGTATCACTGTTTAACATAGTTTTGTATATTTACTTTTGTCTCACTTTTGTCTTATGTATATTTTTCATATCTGTAATAATCTTAATATCTGTCATGTTATGTCATATTGTACAACCTTTAACATGAGGTGACTGTGTAACATTTTGTTTGTAGGTTTCACAGGTCAAGGAAATTTGTCGACATCTTAACATCAGTGACGTAGGATCACACATTGATTGTGTAGAGCGACTATCAGAAATTCTTGGCGACAAGTCATCATTCAATAAAGTCTTCGCAAAGTTATGGGGTAAATCAGGTAATTTCATTAACATTTTCTGTAGAACTGTATGTTTAAAATTGTTTTCTGCTCTCCATATCCCTGGTTCTGTATCGTGCACTTTCGAACAGGAGAGTTTCGCTCACTTAAGAAAAAAATAAGTAGCCATGTGTCATGTGTCATACACCTACCACACTGTAAAATTGTCAACAAATTCTGTTGTTGAAATATGATCATTTTTTGGTAGTACTACACTGCTGTACCAATTTTGATTTGGTATTTTATAGAAATACATGTACTTTGGGCCTTAGAAATATATTTAAGAAAGGATAAGGCAGATACTTGTCATGAACTTTTTTAATCACGGTACTTCAGCCATGGAATTAACTGATTTAATCTAAGCTCAATGGACAGTTTAAGTTGATGTAAACTTAGCATATTTTCTGCAGGTGTTTACATGTTTAATCTTTAGTGTGGAATTAATTTTATTCATTTGAGCATAGTGTCTATTGAAATATGACTTGTTATCAAAGTATACTTGCTACTTTCACTTATGCATGTAAGGTTTATAATAGTAAGTCTGTCAGTTGTAATCTGTCATTGGCTACTGCCATCTTCCAAATAACCTGTTATTTATTGTATAATTATTGATATGTTTGTTTGTTTATGTATGTATTATTGATTTTTAGGTGGGTGGCTCTCTGCATCATGTCCCCACAAGATTGTTTACGGGTTCAAACCACTTCTCAAAGTGGAGAGCCCTAGAGATTTTGTCGACCTCCTTTTAAGCTTGAAACATCAACCCTCAGTAGTGATTTCAGACATCGCCGACCTAATAGCCAAACATGGGAACAAACGACAGCCAGGAATGTTTTCTCCACACGACGGAATGCTGTGCGCCCCAACTGAAGAAAACATAAAAGCTGCTGAAAGTGGAAATCTTACAATTAATCTACCATACATAGAAAAGGGAGTTTGTACTCCAACAAATCTACAGCAGATGGCAGTACAGACAGACCGTAACTACTCAACGATGAAGGCCATACATCCAACTACACAAAGTTCAGACACACTGTCGCTCTTTGATTGGTTCCATCATGGGGACTGCAAGGATCCCAGGGAAATTCTCAGAAGTGTGTCACTTGTGCCAGAACTGTGTGACTGGGGGAATATTCAGGCTGAGGAGGAGCTATTTGAAAGTCTTGGAAGGGACCAATACTTTCTCAACAACATGACAAGCTCAACCAATCTCTTCATCCTACGCCTTGCCGTAAATGAGCACAATACTGCCATAAACCAAAATACAGTTAGTACCATGGAGGAACAAACTGGTAACTCTGTGAAAATAGAAGCAGATGAACAAGCATAACTAATAGCCATTCAGAGTACAGCAACAGGTATGTTGAATACAGTCTGTTGTCTGTATTTGCAGTGTAATTAATCTTTTATTGTTTTATATAATAATGGCTTTTTGCCTCTTTGGTGTATGTTTAAACCTCCATTGAATTTGGTCGCAATTTGGTACAACCAATGTTTTCTTGTCATTAAATTTAATCTTTGTAAATATTGTACAACTACTTTAGGAGCAATATCTTATGACTACCATCTTCTCTTTTATCGTGCCTGTATTTCTCATGAAAAATGAATTAAAACCTCTTCTAACAACTTGCAAACTCAAATTCAGTAAGCTTGCTAACAAAATTCCAGTGAAAATTGTGGACATTCATTATCAGCAGAACTCCTATGATCATTGAACTACATGTATTACTTTTCACTGAATTACATTTCAAGTTTAAGTTTGTGCAAGTTTATTGGTTAAACCGTATTGTGATATCATGCATTTTGTGACATTCTTTTATCCACTACAGGTTTTGATGTGTGAAAGTAATATGCTAAAATGTATTAACACTATGTCTGTATTTGTGTTGTTCTTACTCAGGTTTGATTACTGATATCTTGTGCAAGTAGGCAGTGGTTTTCCTTGTGTCAAGGAAAAGGATTATAACTCTTGATCAAGCCAACAAGCTGTGAATAGGAATTGGAAACATTAATATACTGGTCTGCAGGGATGACCTTATTGATATTTGTCCACATTGTGATAAAATATTATATTTTTCAATTTTCAGGCAATTATTGTCATTTTGGTCAAAAGTTCTGGCCAGACAGCGTTATATTTGTTATCTAGTCCCTAGGAATTACATAAATAACATTTCTTAAAATCGTGCCAAAATATGCAAGTTTGTATTTTTGTGGCTATTTTTGTCATTTAGGTGTATTTGGGGTTTTTCTTTCAAAACCGCTTGTCGGACATTATTCTGTATACAGGTCCTTCAGATGACTTAATTAGATGATTTCATGTTGTAAGAAAAAACAATTTGTATTTTGGGGCAATTTTTTGCAAATTTTGGTAAAAGACAGCTATTTTCAAAATGATGTTTATCTGATAGCTTTGCAAATTTGTATTAAAGTCCCATGAGATGACCTAGGCAAAACCATTTGGCAAACCCATAGTTTTGTATTTTTGGAGCCAATGTTTTAGTTTGTGACCTAAAATGACCCATACCGACCCTGGAATACCTTGTAAGACACTTTTGAAGACACTGAAAATCATGTAGTCTTATGTAGTATCAATTTGTAGTAAAATTTGAGGAAGAAAAAAATTATAAGGTTTTGCTTTTAGCTCATATTTGGTATACCAATGTGAGGTTATCGTATAAGCTGAAGTCGGTGACGTCTGTATTTATGTGTGTATGTATGTATGTGTGTAGGTTTAGTATGTCTGTTAACATAAAAAACTAATGAACTGCTGCACTTTTCAGCTTGGTATTTGGTGTGTTGATGTACCCGGGACTGTGGATGGGATTTTGTTCAAATGAAGTTTGCATTGCCAAAATTATGCAAATGAGCTTAAAAAATGTGAAAATGATCAAAAATTAATAACACCAGAACCACTGTCTTAGATATTACAGCACAACAAAATCAGCTGCCAGGATGCTTGTTGAAACGTCTAAGCTAAAGGCAGTTCTAGAGACAATCACATATTCTGATGTGGACACGAGAGCGGTAACCACGGCGTATGTCACAGTTGCATCCCTTTGACAGGTTTACACGACAGGCGCCTGTGGGCTGGGTTGTCTGCTAGATCTGCCCGCCACTGTAATCTAAATACCTCCAAGGTGTGAGACAGACTCACTCAATCTTCACATGACCCAGGTTTTCAACTGGCCGTGTGCTCACACAAAACATTCAAAACTACACTCCCTTGTTGTATCACAAATTTAACCATCTACTTGAAAATCAGGATAGTGAACGTGTTACTCGCATTGTCTTGAAGAAATCAGCCGCGTTTTGAGGCCAAATGAAGTGAAGTCTGCAGAACAATTCTACCATAGATAACAGTAGTAATTTATTCATTTATTCGGTTACGTTGCATATGCTTGGTTTAATTACATAGCATCAGTGACGTATAACAATGACCTTCATTTTGGTGACAGAAGCGCTACCCATATTAGTTGATTAACCAATCAGCAGTAGAATAAATTATGTCATTATGGTAGAATCATTTTGCAGACCGTGTTTCACTACATTTAGCCTCAAAACATGGTCGATTTCTTCAAGACTTGGGTAGCTGCTTCTATGCATGTCATCAAAAGGTCAACAGTCCGTGGCAGGGATTGACCTTTTGATGACCCGAATAGACACAGCCTACCCTGCCATAGAATGTCATGTCGTCACAGTGCATGTACATGATGAATGCTCTACTTACCAGTGAGATGCTCTTGTTAGGTCTAGTCTAGGTCTTGTGTGATTTTCAGCAAAGTTCAAGAGACACCTCGCCAAAACATAAGTGTGAGCAACATTTCAGTCAACCCTCATGGGTAGGCGGCGCCAACGTCAGTAAAGTGGAGGTACCCAAGAGGTAACCGGAATGTCGCTCACACTTATGTTTTAGCAATGTGTCCTTCGAATTCGGCCGAAAATCACACGAAAACGAGCGTTTTTGAAGCAAATTAAGTACCAGGTATGAAAATTGAGAATGATAGGGAACGATCGACGGTTACATGATAGACGAACTTGCTACTTTTCACAGTAAAATCGAACTTTGAAGATGACATGATGGCATAATCCCTATAAGAAATAGCCATTTGGTTTTCTGACTTGGGTTTTTCTCAGGCATATGTACACACGTCTATGGGGGCATAGACGCCGAGCGGAATAGACTGATCACGAGTGACTGTGCTATAAATGTATCTGCTGGAATACATGCATTAACAGAGGTACGAGTAGGATTACTTACGTCCATAACTAACCAACGTGCAGCTGAGTCTAGCTCAGGAACTGAGGATATTGGTGAAGTTGTGATGGGCACTGCCAGCGGGTTGTCTGCAAATGGTCCTGCTGTTGCGCCAAAGCCCACTTTGGAACATATATTCTCACATTCCTGGCCGCTGGGAGTGCGGGATCGACAGTGTGGGAAAAATCGATCCCACACTCTCAGAAACCGTCCCACACTCTGCAGTAAATATTACACGAGCTCTAATTGGATGATAAATAGACTTTTTCGTTCCACGCGCAAAATGTTATCCAATGGCACGACGAGTAACACACGGACTAGAACTACAAAGTAAGCAGGTCAAAGTACAGTGGCAGACGACAGAGTTGTCACGATTTTTGATAATATTGTACGTGTCCAATATGAATTTAACGCATTTTGTGGTCATGTGAGAAAAAGAATCTCACACACCAAGGACCTTGGATCAGATTTCTCACACTCGGGGATATTTTGTCTCACACTCGCCTGCTGCTCGTGTGAGACAAAATATCCCCAACTCATGTGAGAAATCTGATCCCAGGTCCTTGGGGGCGTGAGATTCTATTAAACACATCTACATTCTGAGCAAAACGCAGTGCCGAAACATGATTTTGCTTATTAGATACTGGAAAAAGCTGCAGTATGCGTATAGCCTACTATAACACTACAAATCAAAGTTATGCAGGTGAGCCAGCCATGCTAGTATGTTTAGAGACGTGGGAACTGGAATGTGCAAACCAAAGTTAGGCATCCCTGAATTGAAAACTGCTAAGTGAGTATTGACCAACCAACCACTTCAGTGAAAACGGAGTAGGTGGCCACGAAGAAATGCATGGTCCTTACCTGTTCTCTCTATCATGGGTAATCACCGGAGGTGTGCCGCTTGTCCTGCTGCCCATATTTCAAGCATGCAGAATACACGTTTTTCCAAAGTGCCATCAACCATGTAGTCTTCGGCCTGATTACATTTGTGAATTTGAAAAGCTAAGCAGTATCTAGAACGAGGCGATTTCCTGAGTTCACTGCTGGATTGAGTTGCACTGGTTGGGGTAGGTTACGAATGAATCGGTATGAACATTGTCAAAACTATCTCCCCACTCCAACGAATCCTGCTCTAAATAGGCCCTATTGCAAAATAATCGAATAATATTTGTGGGCTCTATCCAATGGGTGCAACTGTGCATCAGTCACTATATTCTGTAAATGACTCAGTCTATGACCGGATGGTTCAGAGTCAAGTTTCATGCTCAATATGATTTCCAGCTCACCGGAAACAAACTGTGCTAGAGTCATATTCTCATACTTCAATGCATCTGGCTTGTTAGGGTTTGGATCCCTGGTGAACTCATGAGGCCAAGGCACATATTTCTTTACTCTATCTGTAAGCTTTCTTTTGGTGCCACTCTTGATTCATTTACCTTTGGAGATGGTCACAGAAGACGTGTTGTCTGCCCTGCTACCACATATGTCCGACCGTTTCCTTTTTCAACCTGTGAATCATCATGTCGATGGCTCTATGCCCACTGTCTGAACTATCACTGGTGCTTCTGGTGTCGTCTGCCAAAGAACTTGTTGAATCAACCGTCAAGCACCGCTCCATAGACTCCTGCAAATGTCTGTCACATCTAAGATCGGTTGATGCTTTCCCTCTCCCCGTCACTTAGGGAGCCTTCAGTAATTACAGGGTGGGGATGGGGGATGGGCCGGGGGAATTCAGCGCACACTTGTACTGTAAAATTTGACCCTCTATACTCCTGTCTAAAATGTGACTCTCCCCTTTGTCTGACATTCTGAAACTTGACCCTCCCCCCCAACCACTGCAGTATTCTCCCCAGTTATAACTGAAACATTATCAGCTAATTTAAGTAACAATTGGTTTAATTGTTTTGTAAGTTAGGGACAAATTACGGAGGGGAGGGCTGGTGTTTTTTGAGGGACAGTCAAATTTATCACGCAAGCATTTAGATATGGTATTTCATAGATTTGAGGGAGAGGGTCACCATATGTTTTGCAACTATAAGAAGGCAAGATGTGCTGGTATAGTGCTTCATCCAAAATTATATCATACCAGTATACAGTCCGGGTTATGTCCATAAGGAGGATAGTTGGGAAAAGCCAATGGCGTACCGTATATGTAATGAGGTTAAGGCAAGAACCAATCACGTACTGTATATGTAATGACGGGTTCACTTTGAAATGTTATGCTGGGATCGCAATCTGACCTGACAGATCCACCGTGACCGATCGAGTGAGAATATTGGCTACCGGAGGTGTCGAGTCAATTTGCGACGTTCTACCGTGTTAAAAATTGTAAGGATTTCTTCAGGAATAGTTTTCTTAGTTTCTTTACCCTTGACCATGTTCGACAAAGAGTTATTGGACGTTTTTCGTACTCTCTACCAGCTTCTGGTTAACTTCTCGGCGATTGATTCTGCGCGCGTTTTTTCTGAGCGAAGGGTCAGTCGTACTGGGAAATGCATGGTGATCGAAAAAATCGTGCTCCATCGTGCTCCGATCATTGACAGGAACAGTTGACCCATCGTTGCAAAGCTTGAAACATTCTCTATGCTACAGATGGAAAGGTTAAATTAAATTTGACCAAAAATAGGCGATATTCGGCGACAAATAACTTGCTGTAAATTTACAAGGGTCAAATCCTGATTTCTAGGAGCGGTACCTGGCCAGGAAAATCATCCAAAGAAGTAATATTCCGATGTAATAACCACCAGTGTCAGTCGCCATCTCGACCGTACTGAACATTGTGCATAACGTATACATTAAAAAACTACACCTAGTGCTAAAATAGAGAGTAAAATCTTGCCGAAAGTTCCGAACTCATTACAATCTGCGAGCCAAGGATTGCATGGTTAATTATTCATGACGTTGCGGGAGCAGGTTCGCTGATTGGTCAATCGTAATATCCTCTCTATGGACATAACCCGGACTGGTATATTGATGGTGCAAATGCAGTGGTCTGATTGGTCGACACGCAAAAAGAACCATGGTATATGGGTGATGTACCACGGCAGGCATATGCACAAACTCTCAGCTTGAGCAAAAATCCGCTTTTGACGTTCCACACCAGAATTTCAATATACTGTTATGATATGATACCGTATTCCTCCGATTATAAAACCCCCTTTTCAGAACCAAAGGTGACGGAAAAGATGTTGGGGGTCGTATAAACGGATGTCTGTGCGAACCGAACGTCGTAGTTAATTTATGCTAATTAATGCAATATTCAAATTTTATGCCAATTTTTTTTATTAATGCGAGCGCTGCACGCCGCAGACCCCTCATACTTTGTGATATCGACTCATGGCCATGCTGCGTTTATACTGGCAGTCGAATCTGTACAGTATAAATTAATGGAGATCGACAAGTTTTGAAATTTAGCGTATTTGCCATACCTTCTTTTGCTTAACAATACGATAGCAATAAATATTCGTATTTCGTGTATAGATAATCACCACGATACTTCGTTGATACAAGTACGCTCCCCAGCAGCAGCTAGCTCCCCATAGCATGGCCGCAAAGATCAGACAATGAGTAAAGGGAAAGTCCCTATAGTTCCGCTGGCTGTGATTGGTCAATTCATGCAGTAGGTCAAAAGTGTCAGTGCATGAGGTCAGGGTAAAATTCTGTTCAGCACATGACAGTGTGATGGTGTCTGTCTGATGTTTTCTACTTACGATTTTCAATTACCGTACTTCTTCAAATAAATGATCAGTTACACGTTTGGAGTTTTATTATTTTGCTCCTAAGGTTGTTTCAAAAAGTCTAACCGTATCTCGAAACGATATCTGATCTTACGAACAGGTAGGCTCGAACTGATAAAGTGTTGAAGCATCGGCTGGCCAAGACGAAAGATTGCTACGCCAATCTGCTAACAACTTGATGAATTGAATTTAATCTTTGAAGTTTTTTTTATTACTTGTATCGATGAACGAAATGTCTCTTGATGTGGAATTCAGACATCTATGATCAACTGTTTGGAATATGGTATGAACAGGCACGTTTTTGTTCTAAGGGGTGGACCATTTGATATATCCTGGGGGGGGGGGCTTGCAAGATTGGGGAAAAAAAAGATGCCAGGTGGAGTTGCTCGAAAAAAAAATCTGGCTTTAAGTGGCTGATGGAAAAACAATTATGGACCATTGCGACTCGGAAAAAAAAAAATCTTGGCAATTGTTCGATGCACACTGCAGCATCAATAAAAATCAAGCAGTAGCTCTGGAGTTTTATAAAGCATAAACCATTTCAAGCTTGAGGAACAATAACTGAATATGAACAATTGTACAGTATACATGACCTTTCTGATTAGAGGAAGTATGCTGAAATTGATTGCTCACCAGTGTTTTCCAGAAATGTGTAAATCTGAATGTATGGATTTTGTCAAAATACCACAAGAAGAGAGACAGCCTGCCATGAACTGGGTTAAGTGGACTCAGTCAGTCAAGTGGACTGTTCAACTTGCTAATATCACTCAAACCAGGACACTTGTCAGACAATGACATATTTTTTCAAGCACAAGTAAATGCCAGCAGTGTTCTCCCTGAATAAGGTAACAGGGGCGTGGCGCCCTCTTGTAAATTCCGAGCGCCCCCTTGCCAGAAATGAAAAAGATTTATTTTTTTGAAAAATAAAATAATAAAATGTACGGGGAAAAAAAATTGACAGTGATTTACAAGCAAAATGCAAGCTTGAGCGTCGATCCTGCAGGCTGCAAACGTAATTCTCATCAATCTTGCAAATCTCGCGAGTTTGTGATGTCATCCGAGATCATAAGCCCATGTGCAACTCATTCATTGATGGCAGCCATATTTGCATGTCAGTCCCTCACGGTACAGTAAGTGAGGCTACCCACAATTCTCCATGATCTGTAGACACGGAGATCACTCACTGAACTGAAGCAAATTTCTTCTGTACACAGAACAACTCGGTCCCATATTTCAAAATTCTGGCAACATTGTTCTGATAATCATAATTTTTTGATTACTCACTGTGAATAATGAGAAGATCAACCCCTTTTTCGCGGAGGAGAGAGTAATTTTGCAATTTTGTCGACATAGATTTTTGACAGCCATAGCTACACAATATTTTCTAGGAAACTAAGGAATAAGTTGCATCTGTGTTGGCAAAAGAAAGGATATTGATTTTTTTAATGTTCGTTACAAAGGAAATTTGCATGTCTGACAGGTGGTATGATGAGACCATCTTAGTTGCTGATATCTTTACCTTGACAAGTGTACAATTTTTAGCACCTCCAAACATCGACTTCTCATTCAATTTACTCTTGAATTTTAAACATAATCAATAATTTTGTACATAGTTTTAACAAATAATCCTGAACTTAAATTGTAACTTAAAAATTGTTAAGAAACTGATAAATTGAAAAAGCCTTTAGCAAAAAATGTCTGAGTGAACAAATCAAGGGGAATTGTGGGTGGCTAACTTACTGTGCATAGGGCCGTGCATTAGGTAACCAACTTAGCTGTATAAACATGCCTAGGAACTTGAGGGTTACCAAGGACAGCAGAGTACTCTGAAGTTTTTATAGGAGGTTAGAATTTCGCTTGTGTATTCCTTCCCAAAGCAAAACGACCTATTGTTAGACTCGGTCGGACGTGTACGTGTATCAGGCTGAGAACACATAAGCGTAAGTGTTATGGTGATAATTTTGACATCGATGAATAAATGTATGTCTGTCTCTATGTTTTCGTTTTCAAAAATTTAATCTTCATTGAAATCAGTGAACTGGAATAAAAGTTATGGAACACTGTCTCAGATTTCTTTTCCTTTGAGCTTTTTTATATGAAAAAAATCTGAAAAAATACTCCCCAAGTGCCACCAAATAACACTATTTTAATCTCTGTTTTTCAAAAGCTCCAATGGCAGGAGGGGGGACACCACCCTCCTGACCTCCCCTCGCGACCGATAACGCGGCCGCGTGTGGTGCTTTGCACCATGTCTTCGCCCTCTTTTTAACAAAATCCTGGGGAGAACACTGCTGCCATAAATGTACATGATTTTACAAATATATGTAGGATACCATCATCTCTTCTGATGACACCAGTGATGTTCTCAGAAAAGTTTACACTGTAAGTTTGTTAATGCTTAATGTAGAACTCAGTAATCAGGTTGTTTGATTTGTATTTTCAGTGTGTTACCCATGGTATAAATAAGATCTATAAACTGATATTTTTGTAAAGTGAATCAAAAATGTACATGTATTTACATATCTTTAGTTTCTTGAATATAGTCTGTGTGCAATAGAACAGCATCTTGTTACTGGGTGTGAAAAACCGAGCGAACAAACACTGCACCGAAATTTGGTAAAAAAAAAAATATATCTCGAAGAAGGAAAGTGAAAAAAAAAAGTTGCCAGCATATGCCCTGTAGAATTCATGGTGAAGCAGGTGGGAAAAAAAATAATGGCTCTCCACCAATCTTCCAAGCCCCCCCCCCAGGATATCAAATGGTCCACCCCTACTGTAGGTGTATAGGGCCGTTTATGAAGTTGGGTATTTTTCCCTCTCAAGACTTCGAAAGCATGCACAATCTTGAAAATCTGTCACACTATCCCCTACTCATTGCCAGTACTATTTCAGGAAAAAGATACACAAGCAAGAAATGGAGTCTATCAGGCAAATTATTGACAATTTTTCCCAACAAAAAATGCTATGTCTATCAGGCAAATTATTGACAATTTTTCCCAACAAAAAATGCTCTATTTGTATATATATATGTTTTTGATAATATATTTAAATGTACTTCGCTTGAAGTGGGAAGTAACATGTGCATTTGTGTACAAGAAATTAATTTTAAAATTTCATCTAAAATGTTCTATTAGTGCAAGATGTGGGGTATAATGATATTCAAATATGCAGATAACATTAATGAGCATTGTTTCGGTATTAAAATTCTATGCTAATGACCCTTAATCAATGTGGAATATTCGTATACCTCAATCTTGCATTGTATAAAAATGTTGGTTCACTATACATGTTAGTCTATGATGAAACTATGAATAATTGTTTTCCAATACAAAACTAGGTAAATCTGTGCATTTATGTACACTTGATTATTGATATTAAAGAGGCACTCCCACTTGGTAACATTTTTAAAACACATTTTTTTAATGCCAACGGTCGATATTTGATGTGGCGACTCCGCGCGGATCGCGAGATATCGATAAAAACATGTCATTTCCCGAGCGTATTTTTCACATCCCGAAGTTTTACGATCGTTTCTGGTTATGACCCGAAATCCCCCGAAAGTGTGTTGTTGTGCTGATTGACAATATTCTAAGGAGTCCAAAAACGTTCGAATGACGCAATTAATTTACCTCCTACTGCGATGACTTTATATACATCATTATCAATGCCTTTACCTCTGGTAATTCTTTTTTAAAACTTCTCCTTAGTTTTTGTCGTTTTCATTATTCTCAATCAGTTGTATTAAATTTTTAAACAATACCACATAGATATCAGTTTTTACGTGTAAAATATTAGTTGCCTCTGATGACTACATTTTGTCGTCTGCCACACAGTTACGCGTGGTTCGATACATAGCGGCGGCCGCGTGTGGTATGCCCGAATACCACGCGGTGGCCACTATGCATACTATCTGTGCTAGTCACCTATGCGAATTCTGGTGGAATCAGCAAACTTTGTTTTTGGGTTTTTTTGCCGAGTCAGTAAGACACGGCTTTCTCCTATGGGACATGACTGCTCACCGACGAGAGTGGTACTGCTGTGGCGTACAGCAGTGTCAGCGTAGACTCGTACTCCATAGCTTAGTTGACAACGGCCCCAGTGCCGAACGTTCTATGTTCGTTCGAAGCTGAATTCAGGTGGGCCACCGGAATTCAAACTTTAACTTTTTTGAGGACATGTTTTTATCGATATCTCGCGATCCGCGCACAGTCGCCATGTCAAATATCGACCGTTTGCATTAAAAAAATGTGTTTTAAAAATGTTACCAAGTAGGAGTGCCTCTTTAATGTTCTCGATTAGACTAGAGTGGTTACAAGTCCATGGTTGTGCAAGAAAATTGATTTTGGAATTTCACCAAAATGTTGATTCACTATACATGGCAGTCTATGATGAAACTATGAGTGGTTACAAGTCCATGGTTGTGCAAGAAATTTGAATTTGAAATTTCAGTGAAATGTTTATTCACTGTACATGGTAGTCTATTAGAGAACTATGCCCAATTTTTGCCAATATAAAACTAACAATATCTTTGCATTTATGTACATTTGATAATTGATATACACTTTTCCACCTGTTGCATGTGTTTTTGTCTTGTCTTTCATCAGTTTTAACTGTTCAAGGTGATTAACCCTTTTCCTGCCAAGTCCATATTTCACTACCAGGTCAAGATGGTTAAAATTAACCCTTTTCAGCCTGCCAGACAGTATCACTTCCCCATCAGCCAAGTCAGTAAAAAGAAGTATTGAGCCAAAACATGACGTATTTTCACCCACTTGGCTTGGTCTGTCATAGCATCTTTAGTCCAAAACAATCAAGTTTACAGTATTTTTGTTTTCAACAGCCTTCAAATGTTCAATATTATGTTAAAATACGCCATACGGAATATGTTGTGTTTCATTAATTATACCATTTTAACCCGACGGTGAAATATGGACTTGGCAGGAACAGGGATAATGAAACACAACATATTCCATATGGTGTATTTTAACATAATACTGTACACTTGAAGGCTGCTGAAAACATAAATACTGTAAACTTGATTTTTTTGGACTAAAGATGCTATAACATACCAAACCAAGTGGGTGAAAATACGTTATGTTTTGGCTCAATACCACTTTTTACTGACTTGGCTGATGGGAAAGTGATACTGTCTGGCAGGAAAAGGGTTAATGTGGCAGGGAAAGGGTTAATGTAGGATACCACTGCAATCTGATTAAAATCAGATGTAGTGTACGGCGACGTCTACTTACGCATACAGAGAAAACCGCGAACGCGTAAGTAGAAGTACATGTAGCCGTTCTCTGCATCTGATTTTAATCAGCTTGGATACCACTGCATCTTTGCTTGTGAAACTTGTGGATAGTGTGTATTTCGTTAGTGATTTCCTATTCAGGAAATATCACACAGACAATCAAAGGTTTGGCCATAAAATAAGCTTCTGTCAAAAGTGACCCTCTCCTAAGATAGGTTTATAAAAAGTGACCCTCCCTCTTTCACAGTTTTCTAAAAAGTGACCCTCCCCAATTCCCCTGGCCCACCCCCCTTGTAATTACTGAAGGCTCCCTTATCAGGTTTCGCGCCATCTTTCCTTGCATGGCGGCTGTGACGTCATCAGTCTTCTCTCGTACCATTCTCATTACATGCGCAATTTGATTGGAAATGTTGTTTACCTGGTTAGTAACTGCTTCTAACAGTTTCAGAACTCTACCGCTCATGCTCGCCCGCGGGCGTAAAGGTCGTCTTTTTATTTGCGGATGCCACCCTGAAAACTGTCCATGGTCTTTCACCGAGTGCAAGTGGCTCGCCAGTTGCTTGGGCTTGATTGATGCCATGGTGGCGGGAAGAGGCTAGACCTCATGTTGTGTCGTGTGTACTTCTGGAAGTTCTGGTACTTCTGAACTCTCATGAATGTCCGATGCTGCTTCTGCCATGTCGATATCCGGAAAAGGAACGACCGATCAGAATATTAGAAACAAAGACGACTTCGGATTTCCTACTGTCGGTATGACGAGAAAAGATAAGAAGACAGGATGCACGCTGAGACGAGTGCACCACTTGCGCTCAACGGAAGCGCTTCAGGCAGAATGGCAAACCTGAGCACCAAGGTTTTCACTAGAGGGCTCACTATCTCGGGATGTAAGGGGAGAACCATTTGATTTTTTTGGGGGGATATGGAGGAAAGGGTATGGGAGCAAATTTTTTTTCCTGTCACTGTGATGCCAGCAATTTTTTTTTTCTACTGTCAGAGCTGCATCAATTTTTTTTTTCAAATGGAGTAGCAATGCAAATTTTTTTTTCTTTGTCATCAAGTTTGTGATGCGTTGTATAAGGGAGCTGTCATTATTTACGGCCTGAAACTCAGAAATTTCAAGTGACATCCCCCCCCCCGTCAACCATGATGAATTTGAGTAACTCCCCTCTCTAACTCTGAAATTTTGACTGATCCCCCCCCCACTTAGAAAAGTTAAATACAAATACATGTATTTGTAACATTTACAAAATACAGCAACAGTAAAGACCTTTGAAATCCTGATGTACTCTGCTAGACTATCATCAGTTATCTCATGATGGTTCAAAAAAGGTGAACCCATCAAAATGAAATTGCAAGTCACAACAAAATAAAGATATAAAAGCTCACGCAGTATCGAACCATATAGTATATTGTTTAATTTGGATGGGTATTATGACAGGGTTTTCACTAGGATATCTGACCGGGCAGAATTTGAGAGTACAAGGGGAGAACATGCGAGAGGCTTAGGGGGAAAGTGTCACAGGGGCTTTCCCCTATCTTGCATGGAAATTTTTAAGATATTGATGTGTGCAAAAGTGCAGTCTGGTGCAATCTGAGAGGTGTTTTTTAATTTTTTTACTAAGTGAAACTGTTAGAACACCTCAAGGGGAGAGCACGAGAGGGGTTTCCCCCTCTCGTATTGGAAATTTTGGGAAATTGATGTGTTTAATGGTGCAATCTGAGAGGAGTTTCAGGTTATTTTGCACTCGGTAAAACTGTTTGAAAATGACATTGAACACTGCAATATTTTTTTACATTATATGCATGATCAGTGTTTGTGTCACAATATTCACAACCAAACAATGACAATACAATTTGTGAAAAACAGTTCTGTTTGCCAGAGACTGAAGATAAATAAATATACAGAACGGAAAATCTGTGACCTTCTTGTGTCATTTCTCCAGCTGCCAGCTTCTAATGAAAACCATGAATATGGTATGTTTAACTGTCAAAATGGTCATTGAACTGAGGTAAATGAAAACATGTTTCTGTGATAATAAAGGATGAATTCACAACAGTTCAGTTTTGTCCTAGATCCTGTGAAAATTTTGAGAAATTGATGTGCGCCACGGTTCAGTGTAGTGCAATCCGATAGGTATTTTAAATTTGTCTTTTACCAGTAAAACTGTTAGAAGACCCAAGGGGGGAGAGCACGAGAGGGGGTGCCCCCCTCTCGCATTTAAAATTTTGAGAAATGGATGTGTGCAATGGTGCAATCTGAGATGTGTTTCAATTTATTTCGCCAAAAAAAATTGAGAAACCCCGCCCCCCTTCTTCTTCTCCACATTTTGAGTAACGCCCCCCTGAAGTTTTCAATTTTTTTAGTGACCCCTCCCTTGTATTTCATTATATTTGTTGTTCCTCAATTTTTCATTGTCAACTTGTACATCTTCCTAATATATTTATATTGAGAGAATAATATATTGATTTTAACACTAGTTTATTGACTCCTGTCTTGTGTTTTAAAATTTTCAAATTTACAGAGTCAAAAAGTCCCCTTTAGATAGTGCCTATGCCATTGAGATATTGCAACAGAAATCCTGAAATATGATTTTTGGGTGAGAAAAGGGAAGGAAAACATTGAGTGCACTGAGGTGTAAAGTAGACCTATGTAGTGCATGCTTATATCATAAGTGCTGGGAAAAAACATAAGAATGCTTGTGGTAACAAAAATTGCGCCGCCTATGGCGGCGCGCCGGCAAAGAATACATGAGAATAGGGTTTCCAAATTTTGCTAATTTCTGGTGCATTGTGACAATTTTTTTTTTCACTTCTGTCTGTTATGACAATTTTTTTTTCTCAGGCCATGACAGGATCAATTTTTTTTTTCTTCTATCTCACCTGGCGACAATTTTTTTTTTCTCAAAATCCTCCATACCCCCCCAGAAATCAAATGGTTTTCCCCTATTAACCAAAATGACACACATGATGTATGTTCCCCGTACCAGTGAGACGCACTTGTTAGGTCAAAGTATACTAGTCTCTTCCTGCTTCGATGTGAGATTCTGTCGGTCGTGAACAGTCAAATAGGCAACTTTTCTTGCACAAAATAGGCAACATCATCAAATTATAAAATTAGGCTAAATTCTCAAGTCAGAACATTGAAATAGCTCAGCATAGCAACCCCTGTCACGTCGTCCGTTTGGGAAATTTCAGAGCAGGTATTATGGTGAAGAATATTTTAACTATTGTAGACTATAGAAGCTATTGGGATGGGTATCCGTCAGTATGTCAGTATGTATGTATGTATGTATGTGTGTGTGTGTGTGTGTGTGTGTGTGTGTGTGTCTGTCTGTCTGTCTGTCTGTCTGTCTGTCTGTCTGTCTGTCTGTCTGTATGTATGTATGTATGTATGTATGTATGTATGTATGTATGTATGTATGTATGTATGTATGTATGTATGTCAACGTATCAAATTCCTCTGTATGTTTAATTGGGCAGGTGAAGAAACAAAAACCCATATCTCCTATTTTGATGAAATTCCAATGGCTACCTGTCATGTATAGATTTAATTTCAAGACTTTGCTCCTGATCCACAAGGTTCTTAACGGTTCTGCGCCTGAATATCTGACTTCACTCATCAAACGCAATAACTCTCTCGGTTCAGGAGATGGATTATCTCTCAAGATTCAACGGACAAGGCACACGTTCTATGGTGACCGTCATTTTCATACGCTACCGCCACGTTGTGGAATGGGCTGTCAAGTCGTATTCATTCTGCATCAATTTCAGAGGTTTCCAAATCTTGACTAAAGACCAACCTTTTTGAGAGATCGTACCCATTTGGCATTGTGTAAAATGCCAGTGAACATTTGAATGGCTAGTAGGCGTTATATACAAATTTCGTATCGTATCGTGTCGTATCGTATTTCCTGTCGTATGTATGTACATCTGCCCATATCAAAAACTTGAAAACCGCAGCACTATGCTTACGGTCAAATGCACCTAACGGTGGAGATGTTAATTTGTGGAAATGGCCTTGTTCGCATTATGTAAATAAGGTAAAAAAAGGCATAATGAGTCTAAATGCTAAAAGTCTGAAATCTTATTTATAAGTTCTATAAGAAATTAGCTGTTTGTAAATCGCTTATTTTTTTATCAAGCACATTAATTTTATCCAAAAGAGAGATTTTAGGCTACATTGCCAATGTTTCACTTACGAACCCAGAATTTATAAGTGACGATAATGTTAGCAAGCGATAAACAGGTCTCAATTACAGAGTGCACTCAGGGAACGACTGCGATGAAACAAACTTAAATAAAATACAACTATTTGATGAGCTTTCTTAGTTGATCCCCGGATGTCGAAACGGGAAAACTTGTCCTAGTCTCATAAAATTCCCTTTATCGCTGCCGAATACCCCCTGTACGGTGCCATACGAAGAGACTGCAAACAGAGATCCATACTACTTCGGATCTAGCTTCTGGCAAAGTTGGTACGATCCAATTTCAAATGATAAGAAATTAAAAGAAAAGACGAAAACAAAAACTGTCCTTGTCAATCTCGTGAATGCGTAAAAGAACTTGAGTAGCAGACATCAATAAAACTTTATGTAAATCAGCGCAAACATTTATTTCGAAACAAAGCCTTTGCATATAGTGTAGAAAGATTTACAGTGACTGTCAAATTTTTCGTATCATACATGCAAACCATTTAACGTATCATGGCCGATCCTGTCAAGAGTTAGCAGTTAACAGTATTTGATTTGGATCAATTTGACACCATGAATGGAATTCCACTATTGTTATCTGTACTAAACAGGGACTCTGATGTTCAAGCGCATTTTAAGAAGCACTCCCATAAAGGTCACGATCATAATCACGTGTACGGGAGTATTTCGCAACCTACCAATTTCTTCTTTCTTTTTCATATCTCTGTTTCAACCTGATTGTAGTTCGAATTTGTTTATATTTAGTCTAGGTATCTATTTTGTCAACCAGTTTTGTTGTCCTTTTCTCGGACATCGAAAAATCGCTTGCAGTGTCTGGCTCCTTTAATCATATATAGTTTAATGTCATGGTAAAAGTTCAGGCCATCAGAGATGCATTGGTACCACAGTTTCATGACTGTTCATTATGAGAGATATTAGGGGAAGGGGAAGCTTATAACATACATACATACATACATACATACATACATACATACATACATACATACACATACATACATACATACATACAGCCGAAGGTAATCACGTCTTTTTCACCTATAAAAGGTTTCATTTTTCATGATCCCTTGTGACTATTCATTGCAATCTTTGTGAATTGGCGATCAAGAATATGTCAGTGTTTCTATGAACAAGTACTGCTCACTTCTATGCATATATGGAATCTGCAAGTGAAACTCTTAAAATTACAAAAAATAACGACCTATTAAGGCTAAAACAGCAAGCAGAGAGCTGTCATCATGTATCTATGGTACGTTTGAGACAGCCAAATGTCGAAGCTGCATTAATGTTTTATAAAAGTTGATGCGGGGGAATGAAGGAGCGCATAAACAAAAACTAGAAGAACAGTGCTTATCAAATGAGGAAGTAAATGGCATACAAGTAAAAGGATGCCAGAGCTCAGATATGTCAGTCAGGATTTTGAAATGATGAGGCGAATCTAATGATAATCTTAGCGTAGAAGATAGTGACATTAATTCAGGCGATATCGAAGGATTCAAATTGCTAAGCAATGGTTGCTAAGAGTAATTTCCAAAATCAATCAAAATGCAAAGTTTTCATGGTTTTCTTTGCATAATAAAGATTTACAGAACCATACGATTCGAAACGACGCAGGTTCGTCACGCGATTGGTCAGTGACTTCAAACATATACAAATTTTCACTGCTCTACTTTAAAACATTTCAGCTCCGACAAATTTGCACCAAATTTTTCCAAAATTTCAGAATATAACACATGAGATACCTGTTTAGAGCCCCTAGCATGGATAAGGTTATCTTTTCAAGTACAAACGATTTTTGAACAGGAAAATATCTACTGTGTCATATTGTGAAAATTTTGAAGGGTTTTACGGCGATATCTCATAAACGGTCAGGAATTTTTAGAAACACATGCTTATCTATATTCTCATTTATGACTTCAATGATCCTACCAAAAATCAGCTAAATTTGTTTAAAAATTGAGACAGTTCAAAGGTTAACCATCACCTTTATCCCACTCACAAGTTCACAAATCATAGACTTGAACCAAGTTTAGATTGATTCATATCATGGGTAGAATGAGCTTCGGAGTTAGAGATTGGGACTCTCGAAACTATACAACACTAAACTTTGGTATGGCGCTTGTGTGGGCTGTTTTCGAAGCCTATGATTCAAAAAACTTTTCAACGTGAAATTTTTGTCGAGCATCAATTTCAACGCGTCTTGATTCTGACTGACATTTGATTGTCTATATTTTACAAAAAGTTTGCTGTACGTTATGGGAACGCGTGATGAATGATATGTGCACGGAACAAGAGATGATCCCGGCAAGCGTCATTAATCACACTTAAAAGGACAGGCTCTCTGAGAATAGCGATAAAATAATGCTCTGTTATTGTCCCCATCATACACACCAGGATGTGAAATTGAAATATCAACGCTATATTCAGGGCAATGGGAGTCACGTAGCGGATAAAGTCAAGCCACAAAAACAGATTTTTCATCGATTAACACAATCTTCTGCGTGCGACTCAATTGACGTTTGTGAGAGGTTTTACACATCATGTTGGCGTATTATACTCACGAGTAACGACCGGAAGCGTTAATGAATGTGTAATAATCCATACCGGAAAGAAAGCTAATGGAGTCTGCTCTCGTATACGTACCTTCAATGCTCTGAGATGGGACCAGACTCGATGAGCATATAGCTAGTTTTCTTGTTCCATATTTACCCTTTTCCTACTTTAGTTTTTGTAAAACTGAACTTGTGAGTCAAAGATTTCAAACAGGCAATAACAAAATGAATGAAAATAAAAAAATGAAATGCTTACATTTCATACTTCAACTTTAAATACGATTGGAACAAATTAGGGATAATTGGATGGTGAAGTAATGTCGATTTCATCTACAAATGTAATCTCAAATTTCTCGTTTTACGTTACACACTTGTTTTTATGAGTAATTTGCAATATTGCAACATTCAACTGTACGGGACCTAACACTTTTGAGAAATTTGAAAAATATGAAAATCCAATTATCCCAAATTAGTTTTAATCGTGTTTTTTTAAATTGTCATATATTCGTGTCATTGATTACGACTAGATTACAGAAGTACACGATATTTCTCTCGTAATCGTCATGTGTGGCCATTGAGAGTAGAGCTAGCTTTATCCGAACATTTTCTGCGCACGAAAGATCGGGATGCATCTCTGAATCTGTATAAAACACGATTGGAACTAATTTGGGATAATTGGATTTTCATCTTCAAATGTAATTTCAAATTTCTCAAAAGTGTTAGGTGCCGTATACTAAATGTTCAAATATTGCAAATTACTCATAAAAACAAGTGTGTAACGTAAAAAGAAAAGCAGATGAGATTAAATTTGTAGATTAAATCGACATTACTTCACCATCCAATTATCCCAAATTAGTTCAAATCGTGTTATAAATGATAATGTTATGCGAATGTGACACGTACATGTCATAGGATTACTCCGAGAAAAATACCGCACCCTGACTGCCATGGTGTTCTATGAAACACTATATTAAAAGCTGTACAAACAATTACATTACAGAACACTATTGCTTTATTTGTATCGCGGTCAATTTGAGTTCCTTCTCCGTCCCCTGTGGCACGAGGACCGGATGACCAAGGAAAAAGACAATTACGAATACTCAGCCCTCAATAAAAATAAGTCACTTAAACAGAGCATGAGTGGGAGATTTGTAATCACATTGAATAATTCAATTTAATGAAAATGTCATTTCACGTGTAAACTCCGAGTCAACCAAACCTATAAATACAGAATATATTCTGGGACAGACTTGGACAAAAAACTGTGGTTTGGTGCTGTCAACAATACAGGGCGTGAATTGCTCTAGGAAGGTAAGGCTTTCCCTTTATTTAAATGTCTTCAATAACAATTGCTTTTAACTTTAGGTCCTTTCTTTTGGAATTTCGATAATCCTCACCGTATTCAAATCCCGGACAATGGAAGTTTCTCAATCAGTTCCATCACTGTCCCTCAATTCTAGACTTGGGGCACAGGGATTATAGCAGATAAAATGGTGGATAAAATTCTTCTTCTTCATTAGTAAGGTCACTTTTTTGCCATCGATTTATGAGAATTGTAATCACGAATAGGCAGATTGTGTCTATTTTATAATTTGTTGTTGTCTTGTTCAGTTCCCGACGCCGAAAAAGAACACGAGCAGTTTGTAACAAAGACGTTGTAGTTTGATACATTCATTGTAGGTATTGAAATAAATGTATAGATATGCTACTCAGTGTGTTTAACCATTTTCAAGCAATGATGGATTGTGGTCTATCATGTACTTAAGCGAGATTTTTACGACAACATTTTAATTAAAATTTTTTACTAGATGCCATGACATCTAATCCTAGTATCACACTGCAAAACATACTGAAATGCGAATTATCCATGTAGAATGCGCCTTGGGGACAGATATTTTGATTCACAAACCCAAAAAATATATTTACGTCTACCACTTATGCTGGCTCATTTTATAGCTCATGAACTTGAAGAAAATAAAGTTTTGTGAAAGTAAAAAAAAAAAAAAAAAAAAAAAAAAAAAATTCCCCATAGAGTTTTCAAGGGATAGCGGCAACTTTGTATTTCAAATGCCGGTAAATATTGGGATATTTATTTCTCTTGTACAAATTTTTGCACGGAGACCCCTGGTTTCTATTCTGTATTTCATTCGAGTAATACTTGTCATGTGGACTTTTATTACCTCGTATATCAAACGTCGCGCTGCATAGTATTCATTTGTAACTGGTTGATGATGTAGCGGACCGCATAGTCATCATTTGACTGAAAGTGAACAATGTATTTTCAACTCGTATATTCGGTATTTAAAAAATGTAAAATGTAAAAATGCGGGAAAAAAATCGATAAACCTCATAACTGCGCCGTTCGATGATGAAAATCGTTCAATTTTTAACACATTTTCGTCTAACGTGGCAATAAGGTATATGATCTTCATTAGTATGATAAACAAAATTAATATTGGAATGACTTTTAACTATGTACGAGAGGGATATGATATAAATAGTATAACACAAACAAGGACTATTTACCCTCAAAGCAGGAGACCACTTTCCCCATCAAGAAAAGAAATCAAACGAGACTGTTACAAATACAGAAATTGATGTTACTTCATGTTTTCAGGTAGAACGCGCCCCGAGGACAGACATTCCGGCTCTCAAACCTTTACAATTCTTTTCTGATCTAACACTTGTGGGTTTCATTTTAAAAATCTTCGCTTAAGAAAACTTTTCACATTCTTAGGTGTTCGAAAATCGAAATCTATATTTTTCTCCATAGAGTTAACACAGGGATTACGGCCATTTTGAAATTCAACTACGGATAAATCTTCAAAATTTGTGTCTTTAGTCAAATTTGCACCATGACCCCCATTTATTATCCTTTGTTTTGAAAGATAATGGTTGAAATATTCCTTTAGGAAAATTTAGCAAAAAGGTTAAGTCTTTTACTTCCGAGGCGGATGCTATCTTAAAACCGCAATTTTCAATCCAAGGTTCTCGCATGAGTGTAGTTCTCCTCCCAGTCAAACACTTGACCCGTACGATGTTTGATTTCTATAACATTAATCACACAAACTGATCTCAATCTTTTGTCACATTTTGCTAATCCTGCAAATAGAGTTTATGCACGCGTTTGATTGACGGTCGGTTCAAATCGCCAACAGTCATTGATTCCCCACCACCAACGCTCGAATTTCCTAAGAAAATGTCTTCCTTTCGCGTTAGACTTTGAATATAACCACAGAGTTAGATCGGCAGCAGCTTCGTGCTGACCGCTTGGCAGTTTATCTGCGTTTTTGCGGCCGGAGAAAACTAAAAAGTGGCATTTTCTGGAGTTTGTGCGCGCGTGTTGCCTGTTTGGTGGCCACTTACACGATGAACGCTGCCATAGCTTGGCGCCCTTTTAAAGGGAGGCTCCGCCTTTAAGGAAGAATGTATTCGCACAGTAACAGTAGACCTGTATTGTGTTTGAAGGTTTGCTACAGTGAACTGATGATTTGGTTTTCGGAAAGAGTGAACACTTCAGTACTTTAAGAAAGCCTGTTGCCATATTTCAAAACTTGTATAGGTGGTAGCCTTTTTTGGGAAGACGAGACCGGTCACTTCTAAACAATTGTTGGCATCATTCTGATATTTAATGGAAGGCATCCATTTTGTTGTTTGACAGATATTTGAAAAATCACATATCTTATGCAAGGTAAGTTTTCGTCTGGCCAGCATAGCTGTCAACACATCTACAATTAATAAACATTAACACGTATTTAAAACTCTTGATTGAAATACTTTAATTCAGTTCAATCTAAATATATCTTAATACGGCTGTTAGAGTACTTTGTAGTTGATTCGTCTTTTTGAATTTATGCACAAAAAATCAAATTATCGAGAACAGCAGGTTGTAGCGAGAATTATGGCCTAATCATATTGCACAAAGTTTCCGAATATCTGTCCCTTCTCACGTGACAGTTGAGGACACGAATAAGACCAGGTGACCTTTGACAATGGCTTGTTGTAAAATAAAAGCACATTCAAGACGTTTGAGTTACGAACTAAATCCACTGAACCAGTAACAGTAACGTTTGTAGGTTTCTTTAAGTTCATTTTCCATGTATCAACGACAGCTTTTTGGTTACTTCCGAAGCCATTTCAAAACACCTAATTTTTGGATTGTAAACTTAAGGTACGTTACCCCGTAACATGCAATGACGGTGTTATTGGATATACAGTTGGATTCTGAATTCAGGTTTTTGATTTGATTTGATTTGATTTATTTAGCACGATACAAACGACAAACAAACAAACAAACAAAAACACGAAAGTGCCGGGATAACACAAAAAAGTTTTTCCCACTGTGGTCCTACGAAAAACAATTTCAGAAGAAAATTGGCACAAAAAAAAAATAAAAACAAAAACATTTTTCTCCCGTTGATTTCCCGTTCTTTCTTTTGAACAGAGAATTCGAAATAATACTCCGTATATTTCTTGGAACTTCAACACTAGTTGTATATACAAAACTATTCTGATAAAACCGATACCCACCCGAAATGAAAATAAAATAGGTCTCGTGCTATGTACATGATGTCAAAAAAATTATCTGACAAATATATAGGTAATAATCCTACTCTAACTCTATGTACATGATGGATTTTTATATATGTGACTCTGTGGTTAACAGGTAGGCATTCCATTTCCCTGAAGTGAGCAGATTCAAGATGTGCTCTCGGTGACCTATCAGGCACAAACCGTATAAATTTATATTGTGAAGTTTGAAGTTTTTGTTTGCTTTTCAGAGTCAAGGCACTCTACCAGTAAGGGTTCGCATAGTCAAAATGATATTGAATCAAACAGCTCGCCAACACTTTTTTGAGACGAGAGGATGTCTTTTTAATTGCCTTAGATGCTACTGCTTTACCAGACAAGGATGTATTCAGGGCAGTGCCTAGATCTTGCACACACTGCTGTGCAGCGGCGATATTGATATCCCTACACATAGCCTACATTTCCGAACACTGTTTTAATTTTCGACTTGAACCAAACAAAATGGATTCTTTTTTTACCGATGTAAAGAGATAATTTATTATCAATAAACCATTGATACCACTTCCTTACTGAGTTTTGTTTGAATATGTTCCACATATCTTCCAGACACAAGAAGAGCTGAATCATCAGCATATAAGAGCAATTTGCATGACACTACTGATTGTGTATCGTTTACATATACTGAAAAAAGAAAAGACCCCAGTACAGAGCCTTGCGGGACTCCCCAATCGATTGGGTTATTATTAGAAAGAGTACCGTTCACGTTCACGGCCTGAGTTCTACCAGACAGATATGACTTGAGCCACCGTACTGACTTTTTATTCATGCAACATGCATCAAGCTTCTCAACAGTAGTATTGCATGGTCAACTGTTTAAAAAGCTTTCTGAAGGTCTATCAAACCCTGCCTGTGGCTCCCTTTTATCGATATTTGACCTAATATAATCAGTAAGGTGGAGAAGACAGGTGTCCGTAGAAAACTCAGGCTGAACACCGGACTGAGATTTATACAAAATATCAAACTTCTGAAGATATTGTCAAATCGATTGTGAACAAATCAAAATTGAGACTGGACGATAATTTCATTCAAAGATCTTATCTCCTTTTTTGTGAAGAGGTATGACTCTAACACATTTAACCTAAGATGGCACTTCTCCATGATGAATAGACAGATTTATATCGTGTGTTAGCAGAGCATTGATTTGTTGAGTCCATCGATTACAAATCTAGCGGGAAGGCCGTCTAAACCAGCTGCTTTCTCACCAATTTTACCGATAATATCTGTTATAACAGTCTCACTGACTACAGATAAGCGAAAAGAATTCTGAAAAACAGTTTGTTCAGAGAAAAAATCTTGAACATGTTTGCGACCAAAACTTTATTTGCTCACAGGCAGTTTATTAAATAATGAAGATGCAAAAGAAGTCATTAAACTGTTGTGCCACTTTTAAACTATCAACGCTGATATCATCGCCAAAGGCTAAAGTAATTTTTTTAAATTTGACGTGCCTCTCTTTTTTGATGGAGTACCCAAGTAAAATAAAATGTATTGTCACACATATCTATTTACTCATACAATTCACACATCGGGTAATTCAACGTGTTGAAGGAACAAAAACAAGGCTGTCTTTAATGACTGCCGTTGATACATGAAACCTAAACACTGAAAAACCAACCATCACTGACCCTTTGATAACAGGGGCGGGGCCGTTTGAAAATATAATAAATTAAAGCTTTGACCTTTAGAGAAATACTAATGATTATTTTATCTCTTACAGAAAAATGATCAGGTTTCAGAGCAGATCGATGACCTTTTTGGTTGTCTTTGCTGTAATTACCACACTAGGCAAACTCGGATCGTCAGCGGCAAGTAAAATTAGAGTAGGTATCCCTGCAGGCTTTTACTTGTCAATTGTTGGGAATAGTAGACACTTTGAGTAGTTGGCGTAGCAGGCAGACCACGCGGCACAGCCTGTCAAATGGCACAGAAGAAAATTGTACTGCAGTAGGCCGAGTAAAACATAAACAGCAGTACAAACAACAACAACAACAACAACGACGACAACAACAACAACAACAACAACAACAACAACAACAACAACCCGGTCATTGCCCCCCTTGAATGTACTGGAAGTTACAAGGACTTCAATGAGAATAGCTCATGGAACCATACAATCTTCAATATATATCATTTTTATTTGATACTCTGTAAGTTTTGTAAGTTTTGATAGTTTCTGTCGCAGTTGTTGTCAATTGAAAGCTCTTGTTGTGTTTCAAAAGTATTTTGAAACGCCAACTATCAAACTCTCAAACTTCTACTATACATCTTGGGTCTAACACTTGTGGGGGTTCATTTTGAAGCTCACGACATAAATAAGTATTCAGCGGCGTATTTATGTGAAATTTGAAAATTCTAATTTTTTCTCATGCCGTTTAGACAGGGATAGCGACCATTTTGAATAACGAAACATCGGTAAATATTGAGTATTTGTTTCTCTAGTACCAAAATTTGCATGAAAAGCCAAGATTTTTTCTTGATTTTAGAAGACAATGATTTAATCTTTGTTCGAGCAAAGTTTGAGCGAACGTTTAAGTCTTCTTTTCGTGGTGCAAACTACCTTGACGGACAGCAACATTTATATCTTTTCCACAGTGTTGTGTACGAAACACGCCTACCGATAAAGAATGTGAAACTCAAAACCCATCTACAGTCCTTGAATTCATGACAGAATGCCTGGTCCGGCACACAGATCAAGACGACCCCTCACGTTACCCTCTGGTAAGGTTTATAGTTTCCCAGTCTATGGTTCTACTAAGAAAACTCACATAGATATTTAAACTCTAGATCTCATCGTTTCGTTTTATGTCTGTCTGTCTGTCTGGCTGTCTGTCTGTCTGTCTGTCTGTCTGTCTGCCTCCCTGCCTATATCTCAGTCTGTCCTGTTGACTTGCTCTGTTGATCGGCTGTCTATCTGGTCTATATTCTCACTTGGTTCAAGTTAAAATAACGGTCATTCTCTCAGGAGGCTTCCGCCATAGTCCAAGGTGACATGATGCATGAAATAATGAATGCAAACATTTTTCACAAGAAATGGTGTATAACAAACTTAACATATTTTTTTGCACAATTCTTGGACGTTGGATCTTAACTGATACCGTAAACCTGCTGCACACTATAGAAATTTGCAGAGCATGAGGCCAAGAAAAAAAGATTTGTTTCTGGTCTTTTCAGACCCTGCGCCTCATATCTTTTTTTTTTTTGGGGGGGGGGAGGGGGTTACATACTCATCAGTACAGCTATCCTTGATATCCCTGCTTACATGTCCAAAAATGCTTAAAAGAAAACGGAAGTATTATGCAGCGAGTGATAAAAGACAATAACTGTTGCATCAATAGTGTCAAGCCAGCATTGTTAAGAATAGAAAAGAGAGAAAAAACAGAAAAAAGAAAATTGCGTCGCCGCATCACTTTTGCTGAATGTCAAGGACCTCATACATTTTTTTGCCTAATAGTAGCAATCTGTTTTTATTTTTTCCATCCTTGCCTTAAATCTTTTTTCAAAGGTAACCTCTGAGGTTTTTTTTTCCATAGAAATCTTCCCAAGTCTCCTAGATATCAAATGGTCAACATCTTATTCATAAACGATCGTTCTTTCAACAATAAGAACTCATGGGAAGGTGTAACACCCGACCCGCCACTTCCACATACAGGCATTGTGCCACCGTTAATGTTATCATGATACCGTTGAAGACGCTGTTCCTAAAGCACTGTATCAATTTTACGTGTTTCAAATTCACCAGACGCATGTTTAGGCGGACTCTTTAGAATAGCAAAGAAGCACAAACCGAAAAGTTCGCCGACGTCATGTGACGTAGTTATGACGGGCACTGAGGTAGTAGGTTGGCATAGCAGAATACATTTAAAAGTGATGGCCTACGGTGAAGTAACTCAGGGGCGCCTAACGAGAACGTGAACAGGGAATCAACAGTGATATCTGTGTGAAATACATAGGAGACAATCAAACTTCAACGGGAAATATTTCAAATGGTGGTCAAATGTGACTTTCATTCAATATTTTCAAATGTGCCCTAGAGAGTTATAAAACACAACATACACGTCAAAAATTGCACTAACTGATGTTGTCAAATCCAAGTCTGAATTGTAACCTTCATTACGCACCGTGTTATATGGTGACAAATCATAGCTTACAGTTATCACAGGGCATACACTATAAAGAAGAGACAAGAAATCTTTACAAATCCAGGAACAAGACCAAGACACCCAAGGATGGAAGTATAAATCCCTGTAAGGCATATCACCTTCACAATAATTAAAATAAAATAAACGATAGAACAAGAAATGATGAAATTAAGTAAACTGTACAATGGTGCAAATCAACATTGTTTGACTGCTCGAGTGCAGCAGAGAAAGAAAACGTTGTTGACTATTTTGCATTTTTGTGCTCCGATATTTTTTTCTGTCGTAAGCGCTGGATCATTATTGATTTCTTTTCTTTGAAACATGACTTTTTTAGGTAAGGCGATACAGACTTTAGATGTTAAAGGGAAATAGTCATCGAAACTGCGCCTGTGCGAGTTTCTTCATTCCAGCCTTGCCCATACAAATTTTAACGTGGTGGCTATCTGGTTCAGGCCTGAAGACCCAGATAACCACCACGTCTATGAATATTCAGCCTGAACGAGGGCGAAAAAATTCAAAGAATCCGTCGGATCAGGCTGATTGGAACGCAAATAAATTATCTCCAAATTCTACACTTGGCTCTGCTAAGTATTTCTCTGCACTTTTTTGGTAGTTTGAGAATGGCGACACCTAATGATGTGTCCATTATTGACTGAGTTGAAACCGATACTAACAAACTATTAAAAGTGAACGTTATGTTGTAAAATACCAAAGTCATCATTTTTGGTCGAAAATGAAAAGAAATGCGTTGCGACCTACGATAATTTCGAGCATTTAAGCCCCACAGTCCCTAAAAGTATGGTCGTACACGAATCCGCTCGCGTATGTCCATGCGCTCTAAGACCGAACAATAACATTGTGCTGTTCCGATAACCCGACCCATCTTATTACCTGCCGACCCTTAACTTTTTAGAGCTACGTAAACACATACACCCACTGACTCAAAACCTCTCGCAGAAATTTGTATGGGAAAAAGCTGTCATGTTGTTTACAAACGATGTATTCGTGTAGGATTATCTAGATGCACGTCATCATCATAGCTGCAACATTTAAATTATACGATGTAGATTATGAAAGACATGTTTTAACTTCCATCAATGACCATGTACCTTGGATACAGTGTTGCCATTGGTCGTATGGGTCCCTTACGACCATTGAGCGCATGTGCAGTTCCTACTACTGTATACCTTTAAGAACTAGGTCGCGTGCAATTTGGATATACGAAAACCACTTTCTAGAGACTGAACGCTCTCTTGAACCACGCTGTAGTCCTAAGAGGCGGTAGCCAATGTTTGGTATGCAGTTTCCGGTTAGAAAAATATTGTAAAGACGGCGATAAAACAAATGTGACATTGAAAATGACCCGTGATTGATAAGGAACAGCAGATATACTAATCCGACAGCTTTGGATCCTGGACAAGCTACCTTATCAGCTTTCAAGTAAACTGACCAACTTGCGAAAAATGTAATTGAAAACAAATGGCTACCACCGTTCCAACACTCAATGTTGTTATGTAGGGCATTTCCCCCACACTCATGAGCTGAGTGTAATTAGTCTAGAACATTCACAAGGTTAGTGTCCTTAATGTCCTCACAACCTTGAATTCAATTAGTCATGTGTGTAATGTTCTGGAACTTTAATTAGTTGTGTAAGAGAGATAATTTTAGAGCAGTAATTAACATGTCAATAAAAGTTCTAGATTGTTCTTATATGCTCTTATATAACCACATGAGTATAAATAGGGGACGGTCACAGCTTGCAGTCAGACATTTTGGGATCGTGTCTCTCGCGTGTTACTTCAAGTCTTTGGAAACTCCAGTAGTATTAATTTTCAAGATTTTTCAAGACCTTCACTGGCACGCTGGATTTATACTGTGGACTTTGTGCAACTTCAAGCCTGCAAGCAAAAGGACTGTTCAGTCATCCGGCAGACTGTTACAACTCTGAGACTGGAGCTTTGCCATCCCAGCTGAGATAAGTAGCCTGTACACTTTTACAGTTTGTATTCAATCCCTGACTTAGCAATTAGTGATATTTTTCGTGATAAATTTCGTTTTATACGGAAACTGCTGAGTTCACCTTTTGTTCATTTTCTTTCACGTAACAAAATTGGGGGCTTGTCCGGGATACAAATATTTTGAGCCTTTTCACAACATTTTGCCAGCCTTTTCAAAACTACTTTATTTTGTAAACTCAGCGAAATATAATCATAGCGGAATTCAAACCAGACGAATTTATGAAGTACCTTGATCAGGACGCATTTGATTCCCTCAGAAAAGACAACCTCATTGCACTGGCCGATTTCCTTAAAGTAGACGTTAAAAGATCTATGCGCAAGAAGGTAATTCAGTACAATATTAGAAAACATTTAGTTAATTCAGACCACTTTGAGGAATCTATCTTGCATGATTATGAGCCCGAGTCTTCCTTTGAACTCAGAAAATTAGAACTACAAATGCAATTTCGAGCTAAAAAATTGGCATTAGAAAAAGAAAAAGAATTACAAATGAAAGAAAAAGAATTACAAATGGAAAAGGAGAGACAGCATTAGAAAAAGAAAAAATACAAAGATTAGAAATGGAAGAAAGACAGAAAGAGAGGGAATTGGAAATGAAAGAAAAAGAATTGCAAATGGAAGAAAGACAAAGAGAGAGAGAGAGAGAGAGGGGAAAGAAAGGAAAAGAGAATTAGAAGAACGTTGACTACAGGTAAAAAATTAAATGTTGAGAGTTTGGACAGTCAGGAAAATTCTTCCCTTCAGACAATTTTGACATCACTAAGCATTTCAGGTTAGTTACCCCTTTCCAAGAAAAAGATGTTGACAAATACTTTCTCCATTTTGAGAAAATTGCTCAGAGTCTGAATTGGCCTAAGGAGTCCTGGTCTATGCTTTTGCAGAGTGCTTTGATGGGTAAAGCCAGAGGAATTTATGTTCAGTTGTCAGTAGAGCAGGCTTCAGATTATGATTCTGTGAAAGAATTAATACAAGGGCTATGAGTTAGTGCCCGATGCTTACCGTCAGAAATTTAGGTATTATGAGAAGGCGAGGAATCAAACTAATGTTGAATTTGCGGCAACAAAAGAACAACTGGTTGATCGTTGGTGTTCTTCAGAAAAGGTCAGTCAAAATCATGAGAAATTACGTCAACTTATTTTGATTGAGGAATTTAAAAGGGGCATTCTGAGTGACATCAAGACATTTATCAATGAACAAAAGGCCGATACGTTGGACTTTGCTGCACGTTTGGCCGATGACTATTCATTGACCCACAAAACTTCATTGTCAGCAAACCATCCCAGTCCTTTTCATACCGAAAAATTTGCAGGGAAATTTAACTCTTCCTTTTCATCCCAGAATTTTTCAAAGGACAGCAGAAAATCAAATGACAATAGTTCACAGAGTTCAAGTAACACTTCCACATCATCAGATCCCAAGTCTAAATCTTCTTCTGGCAAACAGTTTGGTACACTCTCTTGTAGTTATTGTAAGAAAGATAGCCATTTAATGTCAGATTGCTTCAAATTGAAAATAAAACATGAAGGTCTAAGTTGTCAAAGTGGATCTAAGCCCACCGGCTTTATTTCTTCATCATCTCAATTAGAATATAATAATGTGTGTAACACATTTTCTGAGGTTAATCCCCTCTTATCCCCAATTAATGAGGTCAAGGTCGTTCCTTCTCAAGATAGCATTATGGGTATTTTTGAACCATTTATTCAAGATGGTTTTGTTTCACTTTCTAGTGATTTGTCTGCCGCTACCACTGTCCAAATTTTAAGAGATACCGGGGCGTCCCAGTCTCTTTTGTTGGCAAATACCCTTCGTTTTCTGAAAAGTGATTTTCAGATTCTAAAGTTCTTATAAGAGGGTACATTGTAATGTATACATTCTCGTTCCTCTCCATAATGTCTATTTGTCTTCAGACTTTGTTTCTGGACCTATGACTTTAGGTATGAGGCCTTCTTGTCTTTTGAAGGGATTCACCTTCTCCTTGAAAACGATCTTGCTGGGGACAAGGTCATTACTAATCCACTTCTGGCCAATAAGCCTAGTTTAGATCAGGATCCACAGCCAATTGAAATGGAAAATCCTGGTTGTACCCTTCATGTGCCGTTACTCAAGCCATGTCAAAGAAAACTTCCTAGAATCAAATATTCTAAAAAATGACGTCACAGACATTGAATTAAGGTAGCTAAATACCTTTTAGCCACTTTCGGATTTTTATTTTTTTCTCAATTGAACACGTCCCAAACCCCAATAAAGTATACATTTTCTGAAAGCCCTGATATAGAGCTATCCGACCAAGCACAGTACACGGTCATTATTTGCATAAGAGTCACGTGACAAGCGTTTTGCTGAACCTTCCAAAAACAGTTTTTCCCGCCTTACGCGAACATGCTGCAAGATTTCCGGTTAGAATTTCTTCATTGACAAGCCTTGACAATATCCTTCAAAACCGTGTCTGCGATTTTTTCCCGGAGGCTCCATTCAAATTATATGGCGTGATAATTAAAATTCCTTGAAAAGCACCTTCATCTAACACCTTTAAGAGCGCATTAAAAAAAAACAAAGGCATATAAAAAAAATCCCAGACACGGTTTTGAAGGATATTGTCAAGGCTTGTCAATGAAGAAATTCCAACCGGAAATCTTGCAGCGTGTTCGCATAAGGCGGGAAAAACCGGTTTTTGGAAGGTTCAGCAAAACGCTTGTCACGTGACTCTTATGCAAATAATGACCGTGTACAGTGCTTGGTCGGATAGCTCTATATCAGGGCTTTCAGAAAATGTATACTTTATTGGGGTTTGGGACGTGTTCAATTGAGAAAAAAATAAAAATCTGAAAGTGTCTAAAAGGTATGTAGCTACCTTAAATGATACCTTTCTCAGTCAGGTGTTATATACGGATTATTCCGTTATTCCTAGGGGATTTGAAACTTCCAGTAAAACTTCTGCTGACCAAGGTCAGATAAATCAAATCTCATTGCAGAACAACACAAAGACCCAGATATCTTGTGTTTGTTTGATAGGGCTGATGACGAAGGTAAAACTTCAGATAGTCCTGTTTCCTATCATACAAAATCTGGTATTCTCATGCGTAAATGGAGACCTCTAGACGTCTTGGTTGATGACGATTGGGCTATAAAACATCAACATGTGGTTCCAAAGTCCTATTGTACTGAAATATTACGCCTTGCCTATGAAACCCCCTTGGCTGGCCATTTAGGAGTCAGGAGGACTTATTATAAAATTCTCAGTCATTTTTTTTGGCTTATCTCAGACAAGAGGTAGCACATTTCTGTAAAACTTGTCATACATCATATCAAATGGTAGCAAAACCAAATCAGACCAATTCAAAGGCCCCTTTATAGCCAATTTCTGCATTTCAAAAACCGTTTAGTAGGATACTTACAGACTGTGTAGGACCCCTACCAAAATCAAGATCAGAAAATGAGTACATATTGACAATAATGTGTACATCTACTCGGTTCCCAGAAGCCATACCACTTAGAAATATAAAGGCAAAGACTATAGTGAGAGCTTTCGTCAATTTTTTTTTCGCTTTGTTTGGCCTCACTTAATCTGTCCAGTCCGATCAAGGCTCCAACTTTATATCTTAAATTTTTCGACAAGTAATGGATCAGCTAGGCATTAAACAGTATAGGTCATCCGCCTACCACCCAGAAACTCACGGTGTTCTAGAGAGGTTTTGTCAAATTCTTGAAAATATGATTAGGACCTACTGTTTTGACACAGAGAAGCAGTGGGATGAAGGAAAACATTTTCTGCTCTTTGGTGTTAGAGAGTCAATTCAAAAGACTCTTGGTTTTAGCCCATTGAGCTTGTATTTGGACATGCAGTCCATGGCCAATTTAAGCTCTCTAAAGAGAAATTCCTATGAGACAATAATGATTGACTGAATATTTTACAATATGTGTCAGATTTTCGTACAAAACAAAGGCATGTGAATTAGCCAGAGAAAACCTTGAGTCATCCCAGCAGTCCATGAAAATCAAATATGATAAAAACACCTAAAGACGGAAGTTTGAACCAGGTCAAAGGTCCTTTTTCTTCTTCTGGTTCCTTGCAAACCACTCCATGCTCGTTAGTTTGGGCCATATCTAATTGATAAGACATTAAGCGATTTAAATTACATCATAATAACACCTGACAGGCGAAAACAAAAACAGTCATGCCACAGAAATATACTTCAGCCATATTTGGATAGGGATAATCCTACTGTAACACAACCTGTCTGTGCAGTCAGTTCAAAACATTATGAAGATAGCGATACTGAAACTGACTTGAGTGAAAATACCCTAAATTCAAAGCTGGGCTCGGTCAAACTCCAGAATTCAGAAATCCTGGAGAATCTTGAGTCTACAAAGTTGGCACACCTCCAGCCGTCACCACAACAACAGGTGAAAGAACTGATCCTTAAATATAAATACCTGTTTTAAGATGTTCCAACGAAGAAAACATCATTTATCATTACGTTGATGTTGGGGACAGTAAGCCTGTTAAACAACATCCATACAGACTGAATCCAAGAAAAGCAAAATATCTCCAGGAAGAAGGTAAATACCTGCTGGATAACAACTTTATTGAACTCAGTAAAAGTAACTGGAGTTCGCAATGCATACTTGTGCCAAAATCAGGTCATAGTTATATCAGGTATGTGCACATGGACTTAGGAAGGTCACACTTTAACAAAGACAGACACTTTCCCAATCCCGAGGATTGATGACTGCATCGACCGAGTGGGAAAAGCCAAGTATGTGACGAAATTTGACCCAAGATTTTGATCTACCTGAGGGATCATGCTCATGGAATATCCACCTTTGTTTCACCAGACGGATTGTTCCAGTGCAAGGTAACGCCGTTTGGAATGAAGAACTCGCACGCAACATTCCAATGGATGATTAACGACGTAATATCCAGAGTAGCAAGGATGTGGAGCTTATGTCAACGACGTTGTCCTGTACAGTGACACCTGCGAGGAACACATCAAACTCATGCGGTAGTTTTTTGAGAGACTGAGCAAAGCAATGTTGACTGTCAACCTTGCCAAATCTGAGTTTGGTTGGGCGAGGGTGACTTACCTTGGACATACTGTAGGACAGGGTGAGGTAAAACCTGTTGATTCCAAAAACAGTGCCATTTCAAGTTTCTATACCAAATTGCAAAACACAACTGATGCGCTTTCTCGGTATGACTGGTTACTACAGAAAACTCTGTCCAAATTTCTCTACAATTACTGAGCTTTTGACTAACTTACTTGAAAAGAAAGTAAAGTTTGTTTTGTCAGAACAATGCCAACAGGCATTTGATACACTTAAAGCCATACTGTAAAGTGCTCCAGTCTTGTCTACACCAGACTTCAGTATGCCATTCAAATTAGCTGCAGATGCTAGTGATACGGCTGCTGGTGCTGTTTTATTGCAAGAGGATAGTCATGGGATAGATCATCCTGTTTGCTACTTTTCACGCAAATTCAACAAATCCAAGAGAAACTACTATACAATTGAAAACGAATGTATATCTTTGATATTAACTTTACAGCAATTCGAAGCTTATGTTACTTCTTCAAATCAGCCAATAGTGGTTTATATTGATCATAACCCTCTTGTTTTTCTGCAGAAATTATAAGGCAAAAATCAGAGATTGCTAAGATGGAGTTTAATGTCACAGGAGTTTAATCTTGAAATTAGACATATCAAGGGCAGAGACAATGTGATTGCAGACTGCCTCTTTCGTATTTAGAGTTTATTGATGTTCACATTTTAATATCACATTTGTAAAAGAAAGAATTTTTCTTTTGAAATTTGAAATTTTTTTTGAAGAAGGGGTGTGTTATGTAGGGCATTTTCCCCACACTCATGAACTGAGTGTAATTAGTCTAGAATATTCTCAAGGTCACTGTCCTTCACGATCTCACAACCTTGAATTCAATTAGTCATGTTTGGAATGTTCTGGAAATTTAATTAGTTGTGTAAGAGAGATAATTTTAGAGCAGTAATTAGCATGTCAATAAAAGTTCTAGATTGTTCTTATATGCTCTTATATAACCACATGAGTATAAATAAGGGACGGTCACAGTTTGCAGTCAGACATTTTGGGATCGTGTCTCTCGCGTGTTACTTCAAGTCTTTGGAAACTCTAGCAGTATTAATTTTCAAGACTTTTCAAGGCCTTCACTGGCATGCTTGATTTATACTGTGGACTTTGTGCAACTTCAAGCCTGCAAGCGAAATGACTGTTCATTCATCCGACTGACTGTTACAACTCTGAGACTGGAGCTTTGCCGTCCCAGCTGAGATCAGTAGCCTGTACACTTTTACAGTTTGTATTCTATCCCAGACTTAGCAATTTTTCGTAATAAATTTCGTTTTATACGGAAACTGCTGAGTTCACCTTTTGTTCATTTTCTTTCACGTAACAATGTCGACAAGAACTATTGCGTTAACTGGGCATTGAGGACTGCCCTTTTGAAGTCATGCTCTCATAGACTATGACGCTGGCTCTCCTGCTCTTACCGAAACTCTATGTGTAATAATGAGGTAAAGTTTCTGGCTATCTCGCTCTCTCACACTGTCTGTCTGCTTGACAGTGTCTCGGTGTCTTTGTCAGTGTCTCTGTCTCTATCAATATAATATTATATAAATATATACATATATTTTTTTTATGTTGACACCTTTACTATTGCGTTTATTCAAATGCTTGGGCCTCAGCCCATCGCAAACAAAAAACGTACATGATACAGAGATATGAAGAAAAAGAAAGGAGGAAGCCGAATTTACAATACCGACTATTTTAACTATTTAACTGCAAAAGAAACTCGTCTCGAAGTTTAAATGCTTTGTGTATAAAAATAGACAGCTTATATAGAGTACCTGATTTTCAGATGCCAAGAGAGCACAAAACTTATCATAAGTAGGATAAAGTCGAAATCTTTCTGGAATTAAATCCATTCTACAATGCTCGTATAAAGGACAGAACAGTACAAAGTGACATTCGTCTTCTACAACAGACAAATTTTTACTTAAACAAAAGCAACATACTCTTTGTTCAACTGGAATAATGGGTTTTGAATGCCTGCCAACTTCAATAGCTAATCTATGACTTGATGAGCGGAGTTTAGCCAGGTCAAATTTAAATTTTGCAATTCTGATGGAAGATAAATACAGCTCTGGTTCCAATAAAGACTTGAAATGTCTATATGTGCGAAGTCTCGGTGAGTCATTTAAAGTGGCTGACCATTCTTGTCTGTAACAGTCTTGTAGCCTCATTTGAAATAAACTTAAAAAAGCCTTCCTATTCCCAACCTGCTGTTCGATCCAAACTATCCCAAACCCGTATTTAAACAATAAATCTTTTATTTTTGATACCCAGGTAATCCTCCCAACAGAATCTAATCTTTTTAACATATCATAGCAAGCTCTCGGATAGCGAGTGGTGTTCATTTCTAAAAGTTTTAACCAATAAGAAACACAACGCTTCATATATATACATGACAAAGGAAACCTCCCACATTCACCTAAAAGGACTTCAGAATTTACACTTGAATTTATACCTTGTAGAAAACGACAAAAACTAAACTGAACTCTCACAATATCCAAACAATAATCCCCAGACTTCAGCACCGTAACAGATTACGGGCACAACTGACGAATCAAAAAGCTTAAACGCTTCTTTTATGGGTAAACCTCCCAACTTCTTAATAACTATTTCAATCTGATGTAATGCCTTTTTCCCTTTTGTTGCTAATTGATTTTTTGCAGGTGTCCAGGATAACCTGGATGAAAATAACATTCCAAGTTAATTATAATGCTTTACAGTTTTCACCATTTCTCCGCCATAAAACCATCGCTCATAACGTTTTAAAATGCCCCCATTTCTGAAAACAGCAATTTTGGTTTCTTGAGATTAACGGACATACACCATTGTTTACAAAAAACTTCAAGCTGATTCAGTTTTCTTTGTAACACAATAGGTAAATCGGCCACATCAGCCACATCGTCAGCATACATAAAAATACCCATATTCGGAAAATCATTGTTGACAAAAACACCACTGTTTTCATTCATATCCATGTATGACGAAAGTTCATTGACAAATAAAAGTAAACAAAAAGGGGCTCAACATGCAGCCCTGTCTAGTACCTACAGTAGAGTCAAAATATTCAGTTAAACCACCATTGCACAGTACACATGACTTTAAATTTTTATACATTGAACGAAGGACATTTAAAACTCTACCATGCAGTCCATAGGTAATAAGCCTATGCCATAGATATGTGTGGTTAACTCTATCAAAGGCCTTCGAAAAATCAATGAAAACACAATACAAACGACCTTTTCGCTGAGATAAGTATTTCTGAACCAAAGACTGTAGAGAAAATATATTATCTATGGCACTGTACTTTTTGCGAAAACCAGCTTGAGCTTCAACGATAATATCTGATGCATCTGCCCATTTTACAAGTCTGTCATTTAAAATTTTAGTAAATATTTTGCTCATAGTTGACAATAAAGAAATGCCTCTAAAATTATTAACATCGTCAAAAGAACCTGTTTTATGCAAAGGATATATTATCCCTTTACACCAGATTTCGGGGAAATTTCCATTGGACAAAATGAGATTAAATAAATCACACAAACAATTGATAATAAATTCATTACTATACTTGAACATTTCATTAACAAGGCCGTCTGGACCTGGTGACTTGTTATTTTTCAAATGATGGACACAATTTCTCACTTCTTCCAGACTTATCTCTCTATTTACTGACATAGGAATATCATCTCGACACATTTCACATTCCAAGTCATGATTTTCTAAGTCCTTTACAATATTACTTTCAAACACAGTGTCAACTATCTTGGATTGAACATTGAGTAGCTCTTTAAAATAATTAAACCACTCAAGTGAACAAATTTTCTTACTGTTACAGGAAAATGCTTTGCCAGTCTTGATTTGCTTGATAACACTCCAAAATTTACAACAATCATTTGCACTATCTAATAAAAGATTTCTCTGCTTCACTTTATACTCTTTACTTTTTGTTTTACACATTTTCTGAAACTGATTACGACACTCTATGTAATTTTGTAAATCATCAACACAATTTGACATACGAAATTTATTAAGTGAATCAAATTTCCTTCTCCTACTATTATGGCATTCACTGTCCCACCAAGGTTTTGCTGTGTCCAATTCGGTTTTACCACGTAACATGTTTACTTTCATACAAGTTCCGGCTCTCAGTAAGAGCGCATTCAAAATATTTAACGACCGTTCAATGTATCCATGTTGGATGGCAACCTGAAAATTATTGTAACTCTGTAGGGAAACGTCGTCCCGTAAAGAATCTGTAAATACTACTGAAAGGTCAGGTTTCCATCTGTATTTCCCATGAATGTAGCTCAGTTGAATTATCGTTATGCGTATTGTCATTAGCACCAACACCTTCAAAACTCATTGAACAATGGATAGCAAAATGATCTGACGCATCAATGCTGTCGACAGTAAAATCACAGATGTATTCAAATTAAGAGCTACTGACAATTATGTAATCGACAACACTTGCCCCATTATTTGTACAACAAGTGTAATTCCCAACAATATCACCCCGGAAACGACCATTTAAAATATGTACATGCAGTTTACAACAAAATTCAACTAAAGAACGGCCAAAATTATTCACTATACAGTCTCTCGAAAACCTATTTCTGGAAAAATCATCAATTTCGTAATCAAGATTTAGTAACATGTTTCCTCATGAGATTCGACAAAGTAGTCTGCAAGATTCCCGGTTCTAGAATTGAAATCACCCATAAAAATAAAGTCTGAATCTGGAAACCTTGACTTAACTTCAACAACATAGTTTTCTAAACGAGTGATACCATTTAATTCGTCGCTATAGGTGGACGCACCTTCAGGTGGTATATATACACTTGCAAGAATAACATCATTGGGTGTGTTGAACGCTTCTTTTCTAATCAAGAGAAATAAAACATCTTCAAAATTACCAGTAATTCTTTTTACAAAACGATCAAGTTCATTCAAAACGAATACACAAATGCCACCAGAGTAGCGGCCACTCTTTCGGAATCTTTGTCTTATAACAGAATAACACTTATGAGTTGGCAACCATTTCAAGAATTCATCAGTTGCCCTAGCCCAAGTTTCACAAATACTTACAAATGAAAATGTTGAAAAATACTTCTTCAAAGAATAATCATGAATATGAGATTTTAACCCTCTTGCATTCCAAGCTATGATAGAGTGAGAATTCGGTTAACATTACAATATGGTTTCTCTCTCTGAACATGTTGAATTCTCTGGGCTTGGCCACGCCCCTATAGACATACCAAATCGTTTTTGTCGTCATTATATTTGTATTTTTTCCATCAATCACTAATTTATCATAGCTTAAATATGACAACTTGTTTTCTTTTCTTGCTTCTATCATGAATGGTATCAATTTTTTTCGCGATCGTCGAACTGCGGGTGGAAAATCTTCCATAAGGCTAAGACCAGACTCTTTCGTCAGCTCTTGTCGCGCTCTTTGTAAAATTTTCATTCGTGTCTTAAATGAAAGAAACTTGACGATGACCGGTCGGGGATCACCTGCCTTGGGTCGAAAGTCAAGACGGTGTGCCCTCTCTATCTGTACTTCTCGCTTAATCTCTTCTTCTGGTATTTTTAGCTTGGAAATCAAAACTTCGCGTACCGCCTCCTCGCAATCCTCCCACGTTTCGTTACGTTGTTCTGTAATTCCTCTGAATATTAGGTTGTTTCTGCAGCTCTGCGAACGAAGTCCAACAGCTTCTCGTTCCAACCCTTCTATTCGTTCTGTCAGCTTTTTATTTTCTCGAATAAGTTCATCCTGTGTTCTCTGAATGTTTTCAACTGTTTTAGTAACGTTTTTCATTTCATTCTTCAACTCTTTCATATCTGCTTGAATAGCTTTCAGTATTGGTAAAACCAATTCTACGCCTTCTTCATGTTCTTCAGATTCAGGATCAACCAAATCACCTCTGCTTGTCAATGTCATTTGTCTTGTTTGTCTTGTTAATGGACCCGGGTTCAGTTCTACATCGCCGGCAAGTTGTAACAGACAAGGGACGTGCGGCATTGCCACGGAGTCCGCATTCCTGACGTTGAATATTAGCAATGGCGAGGTGCAACGTGTACAGATTACGTAATTAGTCTTCCATCCAAATATCATGGCTTCTTCGAAAATGTCATTCAATTTTCTGCCGTTTTCCACTATCCTATCTTTTTCAACTATTATCCTACCGTTAGTTTCTAGCCAATTATGGTAGTTATCCACACCGTGTAAAACAAAGTTTGCTCCGGCAGTGACCACACCAATCACACAAGCACAGCAAACAAGTCTGTACAACAGGTTGTTGAGCGACGACCACACTGTAAACGGCGTGTACTGGTCGAGTGTTACAACTTTCCAACTTTTTGGCTGAATAAATCTGCCTATTTGAGCTCTCCATACAACTACACTCACCGACATGACGGCAGCAAACTAGATGGAACTGATTTTCGGAAAATAAAAGGGTCTTTAGAGGTATTTTGACGGAATAATTCTATCCACGGGAAGAGCGACGCAAAAACGCTGCTAACACCTCGGCAGCACGTGACCAGCCCCCAAAATATACATATAATATATATATATTATATACATATATATATAATATATATATATATATATATATATATATATATATATATATATATATATATATATATATATATTAACATACATGTTTCCCTCGATTTCCAATTTTTTGGGACATTACGTTTAAACTTGACTTTCTCTATTTTCATTCATACAGGATTGTTGCGGCATAAATCGCAACTTGTGCTGCATGCCAAAAACTGGGATTTTTCAAGTGCCGGGTTCTTACCGTTGAATTAAATTGGAATCTTCGAAAAATATTGGTGTGCATTGGGAATAACAATAGAACGACTACTTTTAAGACTTTTTGAGTTGTAAAAGCAGGCGCAACAGAGCAGGTATAATAGAGACATATAAATGACCGGACTTCCTATTGAGAAAGAATAATTTAATTAAGAAGACAATAAATAAAGAGTTTTTTGATCATAATTACCTTTCTGTCATAAGGGTATATTTTGCCGGGAACTAAAGCTCAGACCTTTCCCACAGTACTAGTGTGTGTCCAGTTTGTTTCAAGGGGTTGAGAGAGAGAGAGAGAGAGAGAGAGAGAGAGAGAGAGAGAGAGAGAGAGAGAGAGAGAGAGAGAGAGAGAGAGAGGGTAATGTCTACTTGGGGTGGTTTGTGCGATAAGGTACTTCGCGATCAACAAAGAAGAGACGCACAAGTAGTTAGACTGGTATGAGGAGGGTTTATTGGTTTGGTTTCACCATACACTAAGGGGCTCAGCAATCGTTATTTACGGGGAGGGGGGGTCGGTGGAAATCAGGGGGGGGTTGACTTTTACAAAACCGCTTTTCAGGGGGGGGGGGAGTCAAATTTTACAATCAATGATTGAAGGGGGGGTCAAATTTTACAAAGGTTTGTGTTGAGTTATGGAAAACAAAATTGACTTTGGAATTTCACCGAAATGTTGCTTGTGTAACCGATGTTTCGAGACGGCAGAATAATAACCGACCGAAGCTCAGCCAAATTTATTTCTCTAGCAGGCCAACAAGTCCGAGACTGGCGTTAACCTCTCTAGAGCAGCAACAGAGCATGTAGCCCTGAGTACAGGTCTGTGTGTTCTGGCGTATACGGCCTCCACCACGCTGCCCTGCAACGGTCTGTGGAGATAACTGGGGTCTCTGCAGCGAGATTCAAAATGGGGATCGCCATGGGTAAACAACTTGTCGAGTATGTTATGTTTCAGAAAATGAGCGGTTTTGGACGTTAGGAGAAGTCAATCGCATCTTTTCTGGGATTGGTTAGGAGGTAAAGGTAGGCAGGGAAAGGATTTTGCCCCAATAGAGCAGAATTTCGGCCAAAAAGACCGTTTAGTCTTCATTGCGGTCCAGATCCAGGCCGCAGAGACCTCAAGTCTGTTCAAAGACCATTGCAGGGCTGTGGTAGAGGCCATATAATGCTGGGAACACACGTGCACACACCTGTACGCAGGGCTACACAGCATGGGGCATGAAAAATTGAAATGAGGAACCAACACACAGTCATATATGTAACAAACAACTTCTGTATATATTGTGTCAAATATCGGGGTCTACATATAAAATAGTAAAACCTTACCCAAAACTATAAATATTACTCCATGGTAACAGTAACCGTACTGATCGACCTCCCGACGGCAGGAGTCGAACACACTTTCAGAACAAAACTCTGTTCAAACCCTTTCTAAATGCTTAACAATTTCTATGGAAAACTTAACGGTACCGCAGAGGTACCTCAGACTTGACGACGCGGCTGGGAAACACAAATAGTTCACACGCGACTTTAACTAATGTTCGATGATGAGCACAACTGTAAGTCCCGTGTAATGTCTGCACATGAAAGTCGGCGACAACATACGCAATTCACTGCTAAGCAGCGTCCAGTTCAGCTACCACGGGAGCAGCCATCTTACTAATATTCTCAGATCTTTTGTTTACTTCCGGTCGGGACATGCCGAACTAATCTGAAGTCTTACTCTGCTAAGGGATGGACCATTAGACCTTGGGAGGGGGGGTGGTCACAATGAAATTGTGAAAATTTTTTTTTTACTATCGTAAATTTCTGAAATTTTTTTTTTCCAATTAAGATTAGCTGTGCAAATTTTTTTTTTCAGAGTAAATTTTCAGATTTGTAATTTTTTTTTAGTTCGTCGCTGTCTGAAGATAAAGAGGGCAAAGATGTGGTGTCAAGCACCACAAGTGGCCACGCAAGCGGTCCGGGGGGGGGGGGGAGGTCAGGAGAGGGGTGTCCCCCTGTTGCTGTTGGAGCTTTTGAAAAATAGAGATTACAATGGTGTTATTTGGTCGCACTTGGGGAGTATTTTTGAAGGGGGAGGTCAGGAGGGGGTGTCCCCCTCCTGCCGTTGGAGCTTTTGAAAAATAGAGATTACAATGGTGTTATTTGGTGGTACTTGGGGGGTATTTTTGCGGGGGGGGGTGGTCAGGAGGGGGTGTCCCCCTGCTACCGTTGGAGCTTTTGAAAAATAGCGATTTAAATGGTGTTATTTGATGGCACTTGGGGAGTATTTTGCGGGGGGGGGGTGGTCAAGAGGGGGTGTCCCCCTCCTGCCGTTGGAGCTTTTGAAAAATAGAGATTACAATGGTGTTATTTGGTGGTACTTGGGGGGTATTTTTGCGGGGGGGGGGTGGTCAGGAGGGGGTGTCCCCCTGCTACCGTTGGAGCTTTTGAAAAATAGCGATTTAAATGGTGTTATTTGATGGCACTTGGGGAGTATTTTTGCGGGGGGGGGGGTGGTCAAGAGGGGGTGTCCTCCTCCTGCCGTTGGAGCTTTTGAAAAATAGAGATTAAAATCATTAATGGTGTTATTTGGTGGCACTTGGAGAGTATTTTTGCGGGGGGAGGTCAGGAGGGGGGTGTCCCCCCTCCTACTGTTGGAGCTTTTGAAAAATAGAGATAAAAATGGTGTTATTTGGTGGCACTTTGGGAACATTTCTTTCGGATTACACATCTTCCTCTGAAACATGGTCTTCTTGCTCCTCAGTAGCTTCCTATAGTTTTGAAAATTGACTATTTTGGTTTCCTGGCTTCCCTTTCTGCTGAGTGGTGAAATGGCTACATGCACCCCACCAAACATCATGCATATGTCATGATTTACAATTGATTTTGACAAGCTGAGAAGCTAAAATAAGCTAAATAATATAGTTAAATTTGCATATTTGTGTTTTTAGAGCAATTGTTGCCCTTTTTTGATCAAAACATCTATTTCTCTGTAGCAGCATGTCCAAATTGATTGGATCATGTGTATAGATGTGTTGAAATTTCAATATTTGTCTTTTTAGGGCAATTTATGCCATTCATGGTCAAAAAATCTGTATTCTCTGAAAGGGCTTGTCCAATTTCTTTGAAATTTGCTACACAAAAACGATTATTCATGCAGATTTATTCAGTATTTGCTATCGAGAAACTTTCAAAGTTCAACCCCTTTTGTGTGTTTTTGTGTTGGGATTTGTTGGATAGATGGCATTCTACGTAGTGTATTGTTGAATGTTAAAACATGTGTTGCTGTTGTTTTTTGAGGCTGTTTTTTTAGAAAAAAGAATTGAAAATGCCTTTTTAAAAGCAAAATAATACATAATGACTTGATATGTTGTTTTATCATTATTGATGTGTTTCTACTTGTTCACCCATTCTTGCATTCATCATTGCAATAAAATGCTGTGAAGAAAATGAAACTGATGTGGCCTGCATCTGTTTACCTTGATCTTAAAAGGCAAATACAACTTTCTGTCTTGACAACCATAGCATAGTTTCAATGTTTTACCTAGTGTACCTGCTTGGTTTGTACGCAGGAAACAAGTTGAAAACGGGTTCTATAATTTCATAACTTTCAAGTGATCAGAATTCAAAAGTCCTGAAAAGATAAGATAATCACAACTTCCAGTATAAGGGATACAGTCACTCTAAACGTATAAATTAAAATTAAAAATGTGCCGGGAGGATGTACTAAAAAATACGGAAAGTTGCTTTCTGTCGGTAAAATCTAAAAAAAATTCAAAATTTTAAAGACTTTTGCAGATTTTTTTTTTACGCCTTTGTCTTCTTATTTATTTTTTTTTATTTTGCAAACTAGTTTGAAGATTTTTTTTTTCCTAACTTTCTGCTCTGAAAATTTTTTTTTCTGTTTTTGACCACCCCCCTCCCAAGATCTAATGGTCCGTCCCTAACTCCGCGCATCGACAAAAGTTCAGTGGAACAATCATAAATAATGTTCTCATGACAATCTCAGACATCTGACTGAACTCATAAACGGAATAAAGTTCACAGTTAACACACAATTTGCTGCAGAAAGATCAGCTTTCAACTTGTGGTGATATTATCATCTTAGCAGTGCGTATATTGCAAATATACGGCACGGCTTTCACTTGTGTGAGCAATGTTCGTTCCATCGACTAAAGTAGAGCATGGCGTAGGGTTTAAATAAACTGTCCGATCCGCACAAAATTCGATCTCTGCCACTCACCGGTTTCTTTACATATCTGCTGACTTGAGTAAGACTCAAAATAGAGAAATATCTGACTTAAAAAGCACACGCTGACACTCAAACCTTCCAGTGCCAGTGCAGCATGCAACGTAAAACACTCTCTGGAAAGTTCCCGTCTTGGACTCCCTAGGTATACAGTGATAACACACAAGAACTCCCAGGCAAAATAGAAAATACACAGGTCCTCCATACATAATCTATCAGAAGCTATGAATAATTTCTTTTAAATACAAAACTAGCTAAATCTGTGTATTTATAGATTCTTGATTATTGATATTAATGTACTTGATAAGACTAGGGTAGTTACCAGTGCATGTGTGAGCAAGAAATATGATTTTGGAATTTCACCGAATTGTTAATTCACTATCTTGTCAGAGGGAACTATGAATAATTTTTTTCCATAACATAACTAGTTAAATCTGTGTATTTATGTACGCTTGATTATTGATATTAATTACTTGATTAGACTAGGGTGGTAACAAGTGGATGTTTGTGCAAGAAATTTGATTTTGGAATGTCACCGAAATGTTGATTCACTATCTTGTATATATGGAAACGATGAATAATTTTTTTCCAATATAAAACTAGGTAAATCTGTGTATTTATGTACTCTTGATTATTGATATTAGTGTACTTGATTAGACTACAGCGATTACAAGTTCATGTGTGTGCAAAAATTTGATTTGGCATTTCACCAAAAATGTTGATTCTCTAGTATGTGAGGAAACTTTTTCAGCCCGGGGCCACAGGGTGCGAAGGGTTAATGAATCAAATCTGATGAATTTTTTTTTCATGGGGGGGGGGGGGTCACATTTTACAATTGATGAATTGAGGGGGGGGGTCAAATTTTAGAAATTTGATTTGGAGGGGGGGGTCGCTTTTTACGTTTCATTTGTCGCTCAAATTCCACCGCCCCCCCCCTCCCCGTAAATAACGAATGCTCCATACACTAAGGTGCTCAGCAAGATCGTGTTTTATCTTGCTCATAAAGTTCTTCCATTTAAGAGAGAAATCACGATCTAATCGTATTGATTCACTAAAATGGTCGTCCATTGGGCACAGATTGTAATATATATATTTATCACATACATAGACCCAGTTATCCCTATAGTATGACGTCACACTATAGGTATATGACTACGATGAATCCATATTCCGCATGTGGTGGATATGGGACCCGGACTACTTTTAAAACGTAAACAAAAAATCAGCTGTTCAGTTCAGAACACAGTCGCTCGAGAGCTATTCAGCTCTGGGACTATTCGCCCCATAGACGAGTATACAGAAGCGAGAAATACCCCTTCTCGCTTCTGTATACTCGTCTATGGGGCGAATAGTCCCAGAGCTGAATAGCTCTCGAGCGACTGTGTTCAGAACTTATTTTCAAATCCCTGAAATGCAAAAGTGGAAGGGTAATGAAACATAAGGAAATATGGAGTATTAAAATATATGTGTAGAACACAAAATACCGTCGATACTAGAATTTTTATGAATTTGTGTTCACTACGGCCCAAAAGTATGCCTCAGTGTACGGTATTCCGCGAAGCATAATTTCTATCGAACAGCGCTCTAGCCGGTCGCTATTGACAACGGCGAACATTGTATCAATTTATTTTCAATAGATTATCGATCGAAAATCTGTTTGGGCGCCGCTTGTGCCGGGCGCTCGTGTGTTGAGGTCACGTCATAAACATTTCCACAATAACCCTTATATATTGACTTATACACTTTAACATCAAGGTATCAGTTTGTTTCCTGTACTGACAGTAAATTGACGACACTGTTTTCAGTTTTGGTGATACTTTTACGTACGTTTCAGCACATTTTGGCGCACCTCGGCGTAGTTTGGCGCCATTGTGAACGGGGGACTACACGCGAGTGAGCGAAACAACAATGTATCAATTTTGGACAAAAGGATATCGATCGATAACGTTCACTGCACGATTACAGTGGAGACTCTACGCCCGTTCGCCTCTGTTCTGTGTTATTTTTGCAGTATACTGGAACTTTCATAGTTGATATTCGCCAAAATTTGGTATAAATTACAACAACCTGACTGGTATTTGGTCTGTAAAATTTAAGAGACGCTAACCGATTAAAATGGGTCAATATTAGACCCTGATTCTGCATATGCAAACACCGTAAGATCGCCATTTTATTGAGGGCAAGGGCAAACATTCAGCGATCGGAAAAATAAAATGCAACTAAAACAAGTTTCGTCGAGAAATTCAAAAAACCAAAACGACAGCAATTTTGTATGTATATCAAGGAAACACCGTGCCACTTTTTACTATAATTGGTTCAGAATTGAGAAATTTGAACGAGCGAGAGTTGTACGGTCTGTTCAGTACATAAAACGCCATTGTTTTCTGTGGGAAATCGAGCAGATTAGACACATCGTAAAATGAAAAATACATCTGAAGAAAACCGTTGGTTTAACTTTTTCATTTTGCTGTTATTTTTTATAATATTTGGTATGACACATATCATGAAGGGTAACTAAAACTCTATGGTTTTAGTTTTTTGAGTTTCTCCCTTATTTTTATGAAATGACGAGTTGAAGATCGTTTTGCTGTTGACTGTGTTTTTACTTGATTTTGCATATGCTGTTATCGCTTACGTATTTTTGGAATTCCCTTGTGAAATTCTTCCCGAAATATTGTAATTGTAAGGCAGCGTATACGGGAAATAGGACCTGTTGCTCTTTCATTAATATTACGATGTGCAGCAAGGAAATACGGCGAAATTTTCAACATGACGTGGGAGGTGAAATTGACTCTCTGAACGCGCGCTCCACGTATGTGTGGCGAAAATTCGGGACGCTATTACCGTTCAAAATGGGGCGCCTTTGGGCCGTAGTGGTTTCTTCGTCGTTGATTTCGATTGAAAGGTTTGATTTGTACACCGCTGACATTTTAACGGTATGTTACCAGCATTTTGTGTGTCTACCTCGTCAAAAGTAGCTGTGGGTCCATAGCTGTGGTGTTTTCAGACGGGATTCCTGACTTTTACGGGCCGGTTTTGACTTTTCCGATTTTTAACCCCGCCACCACAGCTATGGGATATTCCATAGACTAGCGTCCAAATCCGCCGCAAGCACCCTTTGCGCAAGTTTGCTCGACGATATTTCGAAAAATTTTCCATCCAAATTACAAATTGCCAACACTCATCGACAGCTTGTTTATTAGGGCACTCACCAGACCAGAAATCCGTTCAAAATTCACTGAAATATCGCCTTTTTTCTAAGTTTGCGCGACATGACTACACGTAGACCGCCATTTTGCTAGCGTAAAACTGTTGGTCGAGGATCCCTGCAGTACGTCACTACAGTGACGTAGGCCGTGACCTCTCAACTTCTAAACACAAACTGAGAGATTCATCGTGTGATATCGATGACCATCGTTCGTCTTATGGACATTCCCAGTCTCACAAAACTGAAACCAAACTTTTACTTGGGGGAAAAAAGTTCAGTCCTAGGATCTATAATTATTCGTGGCGCTGGCCGTAAGTTAGTTTGTGTTCAGAAGTTGAGAGGTCACGGCCCTACGTCACTGTAGTGACGTACTGCAGGGATCCTCGACCAACAGTTTTACGCTAGCAAAATGGCGGTCTACGTGTAGTCATGTCGCGCAAACTTAGAAAAAAGGCGATATTTCAGTGAATTTTGAGCGGATTTCTGGTCTGGTGAGTCCCTAATAACCAAGCTGTCGATGAGTGTTGGCAATTTGTAATTTGGATGGAAAATTTTCGAAATATCGTCGAGCAAACTTGCGCAAAGGGTGCTTGCGGCGGATTTGGACGCTAGTCTATGGAATATCCCATAGCTGTGGTGGCGGGGTTAAAATCGTAAAAGTCAAAACCAGCTCGTAAAAGGCATGAATCCCGTCTGAAAACACCACAGCTATGGACCCACAGCTACGTCAAAAGTTGCCCTTCTCGATGTCCATCAAACAACATAATAAGCATAGCCGATAACCCAAGACACGTACCAATCATCCCTACAGCAGTAAGAATGTTTTCTGAAGCAACATTGACGGGTTTCAAGTTCAACATCACGATCAATGCTGCCGCGGCAGTCAACCAGTCGAGCCCCCGGGGCGAGCCGATGAAGCAAAGGGCGTACATTATTTCTGACAGCAATGACGATACTCCGGACTTGAGACTCATCAGAAGAAACGCTACTATATTTTTCAAGAGCGACGAGTTCACAATGTTATCAGTGCATTTAAAGGTGCAAGCTATTGTTTTGTCCATGCATATTGTACATCACGTTTCCTGTATTGTACCTTGTTGTTGAACTTCCGTCTTGCGTCTGAGCTGAGAAAGACTCGTTGCTTGTATGTTGTCTTACCGATTGAGTCAGAGCCGAACACTGTCCTTCATTATATTTAAACACGCTCATTTTATTCGTAAAATATTAAACATACAATTGACAATTTCGTAAAACATAATAATTGTTAATTTTGAAAATTTCATACAAACTTTGCAAAGAAGAATTATTTTAATGATGTTCGAATATTGACAAAAATAACCCGTTCTCGACAGCCGCAGCCCCAACATGTTGAGCTGACCGCAGTCAAGTCAGCTGTGACCCAGCCACGACCGCATAACACAAGCGTATGAATTCTTGAAAATACTCCCTCTCGTTTTTTCCCAGTAATTATCATTCCTGGAAGGTTCATTCACGGAAAACTGGGTCTATGCATGTGATAAATATATAATCCCCCCGTATTCCTCACTCGTGTGTCTGCGTCGCTGACTCGTGATTCCCCGTGTAGCGGCCGTATCCCCCCTCTCGCCTACGGCTCGGAGGGATACGGCCGCTACACGGGGAATCACTCGTCCGCGACGCAGCCACACTCGTTCGGAATACGGGGGGGATTATATATAATTATACAATGTTGAGGTCTCAAAATTGCATCGAATGACTGGTTCGAATTTAATTAAAGCCAGTTTTGTAACAGTTATCGATTGTTCCTATAGAGACACTTTCTGTTTAAAGCAAGATATCTCTTAAAACAATGATCTAGACTCATCTCTGCAAACACGCTATACTTTTGTAGCTAAATTCTTTGTACTACACCGAAGAATTATATCTTTATCCAGAGCTTTCGACAACTATCCAGCCGTCTTCATCATTGATGTTGATAAGCACCACTGCGCATGCATGATCTTAAAATATTATCCCAGATGCTAGGCAGTTGATACCGTCCGCCATCCTGATTCAACGTTGGTTTATGTGCTCTTATGTATATCGCTTCCTTAATACCTCTCTTGAACCAATCCGGAAAATGTGATGTGCAGCAGCATGCTAAGCTCTTTAACACTGTAAGACAACTACTTGTATGTCCGAAGGATTCCACACCATCGAAAGACGTAAGTGGTCCTATTTTTCACATCCGATGTGGGGTTTGTGGAGATAATGAATGAAAAATGGACTCTATCGGAGAAACAGGACGATCCTTGCAAGCCCGATTGAAAGAACATGGGCGTCCAAGATACATAACTTCGGAGGTTTCTAAACATATTCACAATGATTCCCCAGGTCATAATTTCACGGTAGAGAATGCTATCGGGACTGGATGTGGAGCCGGACAGCTTATGTATACTCTTTGTGACTTTTTACCGCTTAACAACTTTAAGGTAGTATCCACCTCAGGGACCATCACACAATTATTTGTACTGGGGTAATAATAACCCTAAAATTTACCGACTCGACGTTTGGAATTCAAAATTGCAACCATGTGTTCGCTGTGCGGGGAAAGATATTTCGAAGCATATTGTGGTAATAACGTTACTTTATTGAAGAACTTCGAAATGAGCTCCCACAAACGGTTGACCAGAAAAGTATTTTACAACTTTGGAGTGTAAACATTTGTACCTGAGGAGAATTCACCTTTAAGTAGAATGTACCTTTAAGACATGTTTGTGTGTTTGTTTTTCAAATGAAGACCTTAGTAATCGGGAAAACAAAGACATTTCCTTTCATCAGCTTCTAAAATATAATGGAGAATAGTACTAGAAAAATAAATAACCCAATATTTACCGATATTTAAAATTCAAAATGGCCGCCGTCTCTGTGTTAACTGTTTGGAAAAAATTCTTTATTTGAGAAAGAAAATGCTCCAGATCAAAATTGCAAAAGGGCCAGACGCGTGTTTGTGATTATCTAGTCAAGTAACCAGCCGGATAGATGCTCATAAAGTATAGTTAGCTCAGATTAAGACAAAGAAATTGAATCTGCTCAACTTACCAAAGCTGGAGTTCTGCAAGCCTATTCTTCTTGATTACCCAATATATATAGTATCAATGCATCTCTCACAAGGGCACAGGGAAATGAACGGGCAAATTTCTTCTCCACTGTGACCTATCTCTAGTGATGGAAAGCAAAAGGCAAGTGACTACAGAAATTAACACGAAGATGAGAAGCAAGAAGAAGATCTAAATCTTCCAATTCTGGCAGTAAGGACCGAAACATCACAGGGTAATTCATCTTCAGCAAATCTTAAAGGTAATGTCTGTAGCCGGCTCAGATAATGAGACCATCAAGAGAGTCTACTTCAGGAAGTTTAAAAATTTGGACGAAAAAGAACACAGATTTGACAGAAACGTTAGAGACGCTTCTAGTATAGAGAAGACAAAGGGAAAAATATATCGGCATCGGAATTTCAACTGTCGATTCCCTATTGGCTTTAACAAGAAAGATTTCGTTCTGGTATGACGACACAAAGATTAGTATAAATAGGTTCAATAGTAAAGTGAAAAGGGTAATCTCTAAATACATACCTCAGTACTTCAAGTACATATGGTTTATGTGCAGAAAGGAACTGAGTCTGATATGGGAACCCGCGTGCGTACAGATACAAGTCTTCTGATAACCGAACTGAAAACTTTCCGTGATGCATTGTCAGCTGACATTGAAACATCTGATCTGGACGTATCACTGAATTGTGCATCGAGCAAACAAAGTGACAGAAACACGTTTCAATTGGGTTGAGGTTATGGATTGGCTATGAATATTACTAGGCGAGCAATCCTGACTTCACATTTATTTTTACATACTTATCTAACATACATATTTCTTTTCATTTGACAAAAATATGTTTCCTGTATTCATCTAGCACCTCTCTCAGATTAAGTTTTGAGCAAAACTACGTACAGGTACTCGACGTCAATAGATACAGGCAAGTATAAACATAGTTCACTTTCGTTTTTTTCCGAGTCTTTTTCTCATCGAATTCATATAGTACGGTCTTGTTTTTATATTTACCAAACGAAATTAAATCACGTTCACTCGAAGAACGTCCAGCTAAAACAGAGAACAGGTTGAAAGCAAGGTATTAAAAAGCTTATTGGCTCCATTGCGAACCCAAGATGATATTACTCTCACCTACCACGGTTAACGTAGTATGTGCATCTATAGTGAAAGACAAACTTTTGCTCAAACTTTTCTGAAGGAATACTATGAAAGCCCATATAAGGGACATTTTTTGTGAGAAAAAAAAACATCATTATCACGTGCGCACGAGATATTATCTTGTGCGCACGTGAAAGTATCTGTGCGCACCAGATAGTATCTCGTGGCCATGAGATAGTTTCTCGTGCGCACGTGATATTATCTGGTGCGCACGTGAAAGTGTCTCGTGACCACGAGATAGTATCTGGTGCGCACGTGATAGGAAGTTTCTCGTGCCCACGTGATAGTATCTGGTGCGCACGTGATAGTTATTGAACCTTCTAAATCCTAGCTAAGGTGTCCGGATTTCTGATTAGTCATTCGTTGGCCATATTGGTTTTCTACTATGTTTCTTAAGCATTGGCAGCAAATTTTGAAGCAAATATTGAACTTTGTTCTACCTCTTGTTTATCATCTCACTGAACGGTTTGCTCTGTCTTTATGCTAAACAAAGTTAAGAAAGTAAAGACGGTACAAAATAGGAACTGTAGAGTTTGTATTAGTTTATTTCTGCCAGAGTAAATCGGATGTTGATAATTGCATCTCATCAAACTTGCATCTCATTGACAGTTCAATTTATTCACCTGGTTGCCGATTTGAAGGTTAAACCTCTTTCTTGTTCTCCTTTTGCAATTTGTTCAATGAGTAGCAATCACCCTTAGTGCTCAAGAATAATTGTACTGAAGGAATATCATCTCCCAAATCATTTTTTAAAGAAAATTTGGTTTTAAACTCTTTTTATCCATGTATTTAATTCAAAACAAAGCTATTCAATTTACGTCTGGTTTCTGAAATATTTATCGATGTGATGCATGTTTTATTTCATGTTGAAACTATCCTTTCTGACTTAGTTGACATTGTATGAGCAATCCCCATTTAACGACACATTGCCGATGTCGGATTTTTAAATGAAAGTATACTTCCTCCGTCCTTTATGGCAATATATGTTATTCATATCGAATGTTTGACACTGAGAGAAATCACCGATGTCACATTTTATCCAGAAAACGTACCTTTCGACCAATATTATACCGTAGGAAGATGTGCAAATTTCAATAAGTGTTTTATGAGCTTTTGAATCTCTTGATAAGAAAATGTCAGCCTGAGGAATCATCAGTAGACTTGACTACCTCAAACGCATAGTATTCTTGCTCTATTCATTTAATGTTTTCTCACTGGTTTCATCAAAATTGCCCAGCAACATGATCTCAAAGTTCACAAGGCAATTTTAAGATTAGTTAAAAAGCATGTCTGTCAATCAAATTCAGATATTACATGGAAAGGAAACAGTTGTGAAAGCTACAGTGACAGGTTCTGTATTGATGTAGGAACCACAGTGGTCCCGATACAGACTGACACGTATGAGATACTATTTTGTGCGCATCAGAAAGTATTTGGTGCGCACCACATAGTATCTTGTGCGCACCAGATACTATCTCGTGCGCACGTGATAGTATCTGGTGCGCACCAGATACTATCTCGTGCGCACCAGATAGTATCTCGTGCGCACCAGATATATCTTGTCCGCACGTGATAGTATCTCGTGCGCACCAGATAGTATCACGTGCGCACCAGATAGTATCTCGTGCGCATGTTATTGTATCTGGTGCGCACAAGATAGTATTAACTATACATTTGGAGTCAAGCAAGGCTCTGTACTTTTCTCCTCTTTTGTTTAATCTTGTTGATGACATTGGAGTAACCCTGAATAGTGGTCTCTATATAGTGAAGTGTATGTTGGAATATTAAATCTATTGTATTGATTATTTGCTGAACATTTAATTATTTTTTCCCGTAATGTTATTTGGTTGAAACGACAACTAGATAAACTTAGCAATTATTGTAAGAAATTGAAGTTAAAAATTAATGCAAGCAAGACAAAAATTATGGTTTTTAGAAATGGAGGGAGGTTGAATAATTATGAAAAATGATATTTGGAAGGAACACAGGTGGAAATTACTAGTTTCTTATTTTACCTTGGTTTAATATTTCCTGCTTAGATATCTGGACAAGGGCCAAAGAAAACTTGGCCATAGAGGGTAAAAAAGCAGTGTATAATATTGAATAAAAGTTGCTTATATACAATTATCTTGATATTAATATAACTTTAAGAATATTTGACTGTAAAGAATTACCAATTCCCATTTATTTATGTGAAGTATGGGGTTTCATAAGGGCTTTTATATTGAAAAAGTTCATGACTAATTTTGTAAGTACGTCCTTAAAGTTAGCACAACAACATGTAACTCAGCTGTTTTGGGAGAACTTGGTCGATTGCCATTACAATTAGTGAGATTGCCTCGTATAATTAAATACTGGCTTTAATCGTTACGTAGTTACAATGCTATATAATACTAAACAATGTTATAATTATCCATTTGATTTGGCAGAAAAGGGGTACTGTTGCTGGGCTAAAAACGTTAGAAACCTTTTATTTCGTTTCTGTTTAGTATTGTTTGAGTAATGCAAACCGTAGGTAATGAGGTCACTTTTCTTTCTGTTTTCAAACAAAGATCCTCTGATATTGGTTCCTAAGATGGAAAATGAATCTTGATACTGTCTCCAGGCTGCATTCTTATCGACTGTATAAATATGACGTTGTTGTCGAGAAATATTTATGTGTTGTAAATATTGATATATTTAGGAGGGCACTTTGTAAACCCAGAGTTTTAAACCATTATCTCCGCATAGAAAGTGGTCGATTTAAGAACATGCCAAGGGAAGACAGATTATGCCTGTAATGTGATATGCATCTAGTTGAAAATCAGTTTCACTTCTGTTTGGTGTGTCCTGTTTACACTGATTTGAGAAAACGTTTTCTTTCACAATATTATTATGAAATACCAACTCTCAGGAAATTTATAAATCTGATGAATTTTCCACATCATCGTACAATATAGAATATATCAAGGTATATTTTGTACAGTTTTGTACACGGAGAAAATTTACTATAGGTAAGCGGACGAGTAGGAGGCAGTTTACGGAATTAAACGGTACAGTTTGCCAGTAAAACTCCGAGGCCCGCAGGGCCGAGGAGTTTTATGGCAAACTGTACCGTTAAATTCCGTAAACCGCCGACTACGAGTTCGCTTACCGTGTTATACCACGAATTTGCCGAGTTTTAGAGCCTTGTTTGCACGCCGAATGTTTTTATTTGTAATTTCAGTGCAGTGCAAGTTGAAACTTTGGCAGGAAAACATTGACGCGTTTTGACACCTTGTTGAACGAAAGTATAAAAAACAACCCATGATTGGATAAAACAAAGTTGACATGTGTTGCTATTGTAGTGCGATGACGTGGTTGAGCACCTGGTTTGATTTGAATTGTATGAATTATGTTTGATTGATTGATTGATTGGTTGGTTGAATGAAGTGAAAATGTGTTTGCAGATCGACGTTAGAGTCACGCTTTGCTCATTTGAGTCGAAAACTTTGAGCAGCATACACGCAATTGTCGAGTCGCTCTACGTATTTCGATATGGCGGATGAAGTACAAATGAAAGCTGTATCCGGTGCACTTCAACTACCAAAGCCAAAGATGGAAAAGAAAAGTCCCCTGTCACGCCAGTGCTAACGGCCACAATCGGAAGACCAAGCTACACAGCCACGTCAGAGAAAGGCGCAACAGAAACTGCAAGTACAAAAAAACAATATGTCTAGATCCACAATGACTGTGGTACTGCGTGTGTGTTTGCCTGTAGCTAGATTTAACTTTACCAAAGGCGACTGAAATCTCCACATTCAGTGTTTGACAACTGACTTTGAAGTCTTAAATTTCAGATTCGAATGATCGTGATAACAATAACCTTAACACAGAAGTGATATTTGCAATCAATACCGTTATTTCACGGTGACCTGTAATTGATTTTTAGATGTACAGTCGTGCAAAATTAATTCAGTCCGGTGATTCTTTTAAAGTGTCTTCACTCTGTACTTGATGGTGAAATAAATTTTTTCTGGTTAATGTCTCGCATTTGTTTTGTTTTTTACTCGTCGCCACGTGACTTTCTTTTGTTTAAAAAGTGTCCATTTTACAAGTTCTTTGTTTAAAAGTGTCCGATTTACTAGTAAACCGGACAGTTTTTAACAAAAGAACTGTCCGATTTACTAGTAAATCGGACACTTTTAAACAAAAGAACTTGTAAATCGGACACTTTTTAAACAAAAGAAAGCCAGGTGGTAATAATAAAATATTCGGTTATGGAAATTAGAAAGCATTGTTAGAACGATTGGCACGAGGCGGAGAGTGGTATAACTGTAAATATACCTTTCCACCCATACTTACGAAGTTGTTTTATTGTCAAACAAGTCTCTGTGTAAGCCCAAAGTTTGTCTCTGTTTATTTTCCTGTATTGTAAAAAAGGCCCGTGGCCTACATTACCGAATAATATGTTTATATCCTGTGCAAATGAGAAAATTTCTTATCTGCGGCACTAACTATACTAACACTTTCCTAAGTCTTAATATCAGGTGCGCGTGAGATGGTATCTGAAGCTATCAGGTGCGCACGTGATAGTATCTGGTGTGCACCAGATACTATCACGTGCGCACCAGATAATATCTCGTGCGCACCAGATAGTATCTCGTGCGCACCAGATACTATAACGTGCGCACCAGATACTATCACGTGCACACCAGATACTATCACGAGCGCACGAGTTACTATCTGGTGCGCACCAGATAGTATCTCGTGCGCACGTGATAGTATCTGGTGCACACGTGATATTATCACGTGCGCACGAGATACTATCTGGTGCGCACCAGATACTATCACATGCGCACCAGATAGTAACTCGTGCGCTCGTGATAGTATCTGGTGTGCACCTGATAGTATCTAGCACCACAAATTATTAAGAGAAATTAATAAGTGCCAGCGTGTTACTATCATACTTGTGTGAACATAATGTTATGATGGTTTCTTTTGCCTTATGAATAGCTTAATCCTGTTCATCTAACACCTTGCGCTTACAAGAACGTTCGTTGTGTACAATATATACTATCTTGTGGTGGCAAGATACAACTAGAAGGTCGAAGTTACAACTGAATGTACATCATTACATCCTTCTTTCCTATGACACACTCGGAAAGCAACAGGCTTATCATATATTATCACTTTATAATGAGACAAATTAAGCATCACAGTAAAGTGCTTGAAACATCGTTTAACTACTTTAAAAGGTGTCAGAATCGATGGGAAGACTTATTGTTTGTGCTCGGGTAATATGTGATAAGGAGAAGTTGTTGTTCTTAAAAGGATTTAGATGCAGTACCCTCTTTTCTGTAATGATTTTGATTGAAAAGTGAAATGATCGTCACACAAGGTCTTTGAACTTCATGCATACCAATATTCCATATAAAGACTACAGTCGTCTACGCATCATTGATGGAAAGGAGAGCTTTGAAGTTGTTAAAGTTGTTATATCAGCATACACAGAGGATTTATTTTTGCACTGTAGCTACTACGTTTAAAAACGAATCAAGCATCTTCGCGCACTTTCTAGTACGGACTGGTAGACAAAAATGTCTTTGAAAACTATTCATACACATGAGATGAAAAACAATTTACTTCATTGCTCTATTGAGATATCAAGTGCACAGATGCCGAGCTCAACCAGTTGAGGTGGCACATCGAAAATTAAATGTTTGAGTAGGTTTTAACTCATGATGATCGGAAACAGTAACATTCTTTCAAATGTTTTCCGCAGTTTATACATGAGTGTTACGCATGACAATTTACATCTTGTAAACTAAGTAGGACGGTTTATTTTCGTCATAAACATATAAAAAAGCCTCACATTAGTAACTTTTTGTCCCCTCGAACATAAAGTAATAATAAGACAAAGTTGTATCAATAAAATACATTATACCGAAAGTGGGGACGTGTATTTTCATCGTGAAAATGAAACAGGATGATTGGCTATATTCAGCCTGGCATCGAACAAAGAGGGATGGATGAGAATAAAATCAGTTTTCAACCATGGCTGAAATAAAGCGGTATGCGCACCCAATACAATACATTAAAAGTACAGCTGTATTACACTGACCATGGAACATCAGCCCTGTCAGAATGTAAGCTTATAGTTTTACAAAAATGAAGATTATGCGAAATCAGACACGGCATCCCACACAAATATCATAATGTTGTTATAAATATTATTCTCATGCAAAACTAATTAGACGATATTAACATACAAAACAACACGACAAAATATGTAGAAACATTTTACACAAAGCTGATAGCTCTGCAGCACGACTAATAATGTAATGACAGCCCATTCACAAGATACATTTCTTCGTTAAGAGGACAGGATATCGGCTAAATGGAAAGTCTGGATATGCATAAAATAAATCGAAAGGTATTAGCAAGAAAGGACGTCAAATTGGCAAATTTATTCCGGCATCGTACATTTACGCAAACATGATGGTTGTGTCAACCATGTCGGAACTGAGGTATAATTTTTGGTTTGCAATTAATAATTCGATTTGTTCAACAAAAAATGACACAATACAATTCTAAATTTTAACGATAAATTGCTTAAACATTATCAAGGCGTATTGCACAACAAGTCAGCCAAATGATAAACGAGAGGTAGAATTAAGTTCAATATTTGCTTCATAATTTATTTTCAAATGCACAACAAACATAAAAGAGAACCGATATGGCCAATGAATGACTAATTAGAAATGTGGGCACCTTAGCAAGGCAATAAAAGATTCGATAACTATCTGGTGCGCACGTGTTAGTATCTAGTGCGCACGAGATACTATCAGGTGCGCACCAGATACTTTCTCGTGGCCACGAGATAGTTTCTCGTGCGCACGTGATAGTATAACGTGCGCACTAGAAACTAACTATCTCGTGCGCACCAGATACTATCTCGTGGCCACAAGATACTATCACGTGCGCACCAGATACTATCACGTGCGCACGAGAAACTATCTCGTGGCCACGAGAAAGTATCTGGTGCGAACGAGGTACTATCTGTTGCGCACGTGATAGTATCCGGTGCGCATGTGATAGTATCTCGTGGCCACGAGATAGTTTCTCGTGGCCACGAGATACTATCTGGTGCGCACCAGATAGTATCACGTGCGCACTAGAAACTAACTATCTCGTGCGCACCAGATACTATCTCGTCGCCACAAGATACTATCACGTGCGCACAAGATACTATCACGTGCGCACAGTAAACTATCTCGTGGCCACGAGAAAGTATCTGGTGCGCACGAGGTACTATCTGTTGCGAACCAGATATTTTCACGTGCGCACAAGATAGTATCTCATGCGCACGAGATAATAGTTTTTTTCCTCACAAAAATGTCCCTTATGGGCTTTCATAGTATACTTCAACAATTCTCTTTCAAAATCAAGAATAAAAATCGGGGATCACCGTGCAAATGTTGGTACTAGAGAAACAAATATCCCATAATTTCCCGAGATTTGAAATTCAAAATGGCCGATTGGTGATAAGTAACCATACTCTGCATTGTACGTCTCTCAGTATTTGCCTTGATTTGGGAATTTGACATATTTGTTCAGGAGTGTCTGCATATAAATAAAGAACGTACGGGCAAAAATTCTACTTTGCTTGTTCAAAAGTGTGTTTTAGATGTCGGCAACATTGACGTAACCTTTAACCATCTCTACAAGTCATATGTATTCTTCCTCGTCAAAACCAGAGAAAAAATCGTACGGCCCTTTCTAAAGTAGATTGGTGAACTAAGCATCGTTGTATTGCTATTTATACCACGTGTTCCGTCTTTACTCGAGTTCAAGATATCCAAAAGCAATAACTAATTATAACTGACAAGTACACTTAACTAATTTTTTAAAAATATCTAAACGCCGATACGGAAGTAATGAGTGATGGCTTTACAATTTTAGTCTTTTCATTTCAAGATAAAACCGCTCAATTATTTTCCCTCTTTTTGTGTTTCTATTAAATCATTTGTTATTCATTACGGCCCTGATATAGGTTTTACGGAATGAGGTTTATAACGGCGGAAGTGCCCCAGCGTGCCAGGGTCCGTGCGCCATACGTACGAGGTCCGCACATCCTTTATCAGGTTTATGGAGGTTTTATGATATACCTTGTGGAATTATAAATATGTCATTATAATGGAGGTTTGGAGATAAACACGCGTGAGATATCACAAAGTCAGCGCAATTTGTGTCAGGCTTTTTTTTTCAGAAAGCAATGGCCGCATTCCATCGTTATTTGGCATAAATATTATTACGTCATTTGTTTACCTGTCGAACATGCAAAAGAGAATGACGCGGAAATTGAGGTGTGAGATTGACAACGGAGTGATGAAAATTATTGTATTTTACTTTAAAAAGACAGTGAAGTCTGATCATCAGAAAATATTCGATTAAAAAAGGTATTGATACCTTTAAGTAAAATTGTAAACACTTTGCCACTACGTTCCGAGCGAGTAAAGCATTTTCTAATCTCACGATACAAATGGAGCTTTTGCAGATAGCAACGCACGGAGAAACTAGAATACATAGTTCAGAAATGCACGCCATATTTGGACACAGTGTGCCGTTCTCTACCTTATGAATCTCGCGCACTTTTGTATAGAGTAAAACCATGTTAAACTTTCTAACCACAAAAGCAAATCCTGAATTGGTCGCGTTACGCGTTCATCCAATTATCCGCACTGAACTGGGCGTGATTAGTAAAAATGTACAGATGTGAGGGCGCTTTTCCAAAAGCCTTACACAGCGACATGAATCCAGGTTGTTGAAAATGTCCGTTATGAATCGGCACTCAATAGGCGAAAACCTAAAATCGACTAGCGGATGTTGGTTGTGATTGTCCTCAATACCAAAGCGGCTCAAATGAAATATGCCTTAAGTAGATAGATTCAAAATGCATCGTAAAGTTTTTCATTACACGTATTTCTATAAACAGCAGATGATTTTCTAAGATTGATTCTTGCCCAAACTATAACAATGTCCTTCGGAATACAATTGGTGTGAATCGTATACGCTCCGCCTGGTATTTGCAGAACAATCTCCGATAGTTGTTGTCCGTTTGACGTCATAAGCCCATAGTTGGTACTTTAGTACTTCCCACATATAAAACATATACGTAAAATAATATAACATTGAATATGAACTGATATAGACTAAATGAGTTAAATTTTCCTGTTAGGAGTTGGAGCGAGAGTTTGTTATATTCAAATACATGTGCGGCTACTTTTATTTCAAAGTCGACCAAGTTCCTTCTTGACTATCACAAACAGAAATGACGGAAAATTTCACCGATAAAAGTGTCTAAACCTGACGATAGTGCACATTCGTTTACACATTGGCTTTGGCTTTTGTGATTGCATGACGTTGGTTACCATGAATTGTTCATAAAAGATAATCAAAGAGAAGAAAATGTTCCCATTATTACAGATGATTCAGCCGAGAACCACATTTAGATATAATTGTTGTTTCGTTAATTGGGGAAGGATTGTTTGTTAGAAAATACTAAAACCATTTATTTGCAACAGTCACCGATATTTAAGTCACACGCGTACACGCCATTTTACCCATTGGCTGATGAGATTCGGCACGGCACTATGTTTTCGAAGAATAATTAAGGTATCTTTGTAAAACATTCAGTACATGCATAAAACAAATTTAGGTTACAATGTTATAATTTCAGAAAAGATGCAAAACCAACTGAATAAAATGTCACTACAGTCACCGAAATCCTACTGTTAATATTTAATTACCATTTGCTTGTCCAGTTTTCGTCAGTGCATGCACAAAGCCGTTACATTTCATGTCGCTTATGTTTGTTTATCTTGTAATTACTTCATTCGAGTACATTCGTTTCAATAGATACATAAGTACACTGTTCATCAGATATGCAGCTTCACATCTGTGCAAAGTTTTTATTTTTTATCAGCACTTAACAGGCGCTTTGCTCCTGTCATTCTCACAAAGATATCGATATTTTGTTCGAAAGCCGGGGAGACTACCATTCTTGTATGGATTGACTACAGTATCTGATCTATTTTGACTTTTGAGGGAGAACTATAAACACATGTATTACTACCTATTCATACTTGTACTTAAAATTTGTATGCATTGTGCGAACATTTGATGTAACCAAGGCAGCAAGGTACCTTCATAAATGACTTCAAACAATTATCAAAGTATTTTTGGTTGTACCATCAGACATGCATACCGAAAATCACATTGCAATTCCAACAGTATGCGCTAAAATTGTAAAATCATAAACCAGGCAACACACAACACAGTATGATGTACGAAATGCTTTTCAGTCAATATATTAATTTGTTCCCTACCTTTCAAATGTACACGCTATGGTTACACTTTGCAGTTCTTCAAACATTCCAGCATTCTAGGCACAAGAACTTGCATATAAAAACATTTGGTGATTAGTACTGGCCCAATTTTATTTCCCTCAAAGAAATTTACATATTTGTTGAGTAAGAGTAGTGAAAAACGCAAAAAATTGGAGAAAATCCCTCGTTTCTGACCAATCGGCTATTTTGCCAATAAGTATATCGGTTTTTCCAGTACATATCGGCTGTATTTCACACGTGTGCTTTTGTTCACTAATAAAACAGTACAAATACTGCTATGCTTCTCGCTGAAGTATATTGATTGTTGAAGTAAATGTACTTTCCATACTCCTATTAATACTGACAGTTACCATAATGTAAGCGAGTCAATCATAAACCAAAGCAAAGCAATATCTTTTTACCAATAATTACCTCGTTGATGACACAGTCCCCGCTTGCTAATGGGTACTTTGATTACAGGTCCTGTGATAAAATACTTTGATACAGATGGCACTCAATGGCCATGAATGAGTTCCATGGTGATGAAAAACATAAACCAATGTAGGCCACTATTGATTGATTGATTGAATTTATTTGGCAATTAAATAAAATACATAAAATGTACATTTGACAGTACTGCCGAGGATAACACAACAAAGCAATTGATGCTTGCTACATGACGTGAAACAAATTGACGAGCATGTATGAAATATGTCAATGTTCTTGTACCAATTTGAATGATTGTAGTGGAAAATGTCTGAGTTATGGTTCAGTACATGAGAAAATTGTAACAAATCGCCGCCACGCAGCGATATTTGATCTTACTGTTTAAAAAATCAACATGTATATGTATGACATAAGTCAATGTCCAGGTACAAACTTTGAATAAAATCAGTTGAGACTTGCCAGAGTTATGGCTCTCGACATGAAAAAAAACACAAAATCGCCACCATGTGGCCATATCGGACCATATCGAGAAACAAATCAAAGTACATATTTATATCGAAGTACATATGTATACTATAAGTCAATGTCCTTGTACCAACTTTGAATAAATTTGCTTGATACATGTCTGAGTTATGGTTCAGGACATGGAAAATCGTAAAAAAAATGGCCACAAGGCGGCCATATTGGATCGTATCACAAAACAAATCAATGTGCATATGTATGACATAGGTCAATGTCCTTGTACCAACTTTGAATAAAATCAGTTGAGATATGCCTGAATTATGGCTCTGTACACGAAAAAATCATAACAAAATGGCTGCACAGCAGCCATATTGGATCATATCACAAAACAAATTGACGTGCATATCTATGATATTGGTCCTTGTACCAACTTTGAATAAAATCGTGTAAACACGTCTGAGTTATTGCGCTGTACATGAAACAATCGTAATAAAATGGCCGCCTGGTGGCCATATTGGAATCTATCACAAACAAATCGAAATGCATATATATGTGACATAGGTCAATGTCCTTTTACCAACTTTGAATAAAATCGGTTGAGATATGCCTGAGTTATGGCTCTGTACATGAAAAAATCGAAACAAAATGGCCGCCTGGCGGCCATATTGGATCGTATCACAAAACAAATCAATGTGCATATGTATGACATTGTCATTGTCCTTTTACCAGCTTTGAATAAAATCGGTTGAAACATGCCTAAGTTATGGCTCTGTACATGAAAAAATCGTAAAAATATGGCCGCCTTGTGGCCATATTGGATCATATCACAAAACAAATTGACGTGCATATCTATGACATTGGTCAATGTCCTTGTACCAACTTTGAATAAAATCGGTTGAAACATGTCTGAGTTATGGCTCTGTACATGAAAAAATTGTAATAAAATGGCCGTCTGGCGGCCATATTGGATCGTATCGCAAAATAAATCGATGTGCATCTGTAGGTCATAGTGCTATGCCTTTGTGCCAAGTTTGAACAAAATTGGTTCAGCAGTGTCTGAGAAACTGTTGATGACGGACGGACGGACGGACGGACGCACACACGGACGGGACCCAATCTATAAGTCCCCGCCGGACTTCGTCCGCGGGGACTAATAATTACCTCGATTGGTGAGTTTCAATACAATGCAAAACAGTCTTTTAGAATAATTGAAATGGCATTAACACTGCTAATGAAACAATTTAAGTACCACTTTTAATTAACGAGTGAAAGCGGTAAAAATTCTGTCTCTTCATTCTCATATTGAGATCTCTGAACCCCTTCCCCTAGATATTATTTGAAGGCACACAAGTCAAAAGATGAGTGAGATTCACCAAATCTAAGAGTTTGTGGAAATGATGGCCGTGGACGATTATGTAAAGAACTATCTTTCGGAAATAATTTTGCATTATAGTGGTTAATGTTCGATAAAATGTACCTGTCTGGGGCGAAGGGATGTCAATACGTTCATACACCTCCTCGTGAAGAAGAAAGTTGTTATTAATCTTAAACTGTATACCCCTTAAGAGTTATACGCACATTTGATACTAAAGGACACTTAATTAATAAGGTTACTCTCTAGAGTTATATAGTGGGGTGAGAGTTGTTGCGTTTTTTTTGCAAGTACAAACACACAATTGTCTGCTCCTCTGCAACTTCAGTTCATTTTTTACTTAACTATCACGAATGGGGATAGCGGAAAATTTACCGACAAAACTCTGTAAACACTACAAATGCAGCGCAAATTTGCATATTAATTTTGAGCTTAAAAAGTTTTAAAAAAATAATATTTGCCTGACCTTGGCTACCGCGTATTGTTCTGAAATGTATCAAAAGCGCAGAAAAATGATTCTATTATTATAGGTGATTCAGATAAAGATCTTGAAATATCCTAATAGTATACGCTAAACGAATGTGTATTCGTATTTTCATTTGTTCGATCTGTAAGCAACAATGAACCGTAATTGTAATGCAATGAAATGTAAAAATACGAAATTTAATTTTCAGCTTTATCACGAGTCAATAAAAGTTGACTTCGTCATCGGGAAATGATACTTCTCGTGGTTACCATTGCTGAATGATCGTTCGAGCAAACCAGGTAAGTTGTGAACAGCAGTCAGTTAGTATCAATTCATGACAAGATAATGATTAATAAATGCTGCCTAATTGTTTGACTTATTATGCTACATGAAGAAGGTGTGCTTTCGATGAACTCTAACATAAAAATTAACGATAATTATTGCTACGATTCTATTTGCCGCTTGTTATTCGAATTTTTAACGTGAGAGAAGTTGTACGTTTGGCATATATCATATCACATGTCACATATATTATTTAAAGTGGCAGGCACTTAAGCGGCGACCATTGCGTCTTCACACGAAACGTGCATAAAGTAAAATAAATATTTTATATTTCCTCGCATTGATTACTCAAGCACTGTGTGGCTTGATTCTTATCATACTGTACACAATTTGTCTCTTCATAAATGATGACCTTGAGAATATATATGTGTACTGCAAGAGCTGGACCATAGCCATTTATGCACTTCTCTTTGAAAAAAATACACAATCATGTCTATCAAAGACAATTTAAAACAGCAAAACAGCTGTCCTTTGGAATTAATTGTATTGTACTTTGAAAAGCTTAACTACGTGAAGAAACCTTTTTTCTTTCAGTGGCTGGTATACCATCAACTAGCTGTGAATACGCAGTGGTACTTTTGGCCATGGCCTATCGATCCATCTCACTCGGGTTAAAGGTCATCGCAACACACTGTAACGATAACCCTTGACCAGTGCACGATCGATACGCCTTGCATAGTACCGCTGCGTAATCACAGCTAGCTAACACATGTCTATTAGTAGACACAATCGCATGTAAAACATCAATTAAACATAGTAGAGTATGCAGTGTATTGTTTCAGCATGTGAGAGTTTGGCTTTTTTATTTTAATCAGTTGATGACAAGAAGAAGCAAATATTTTGTAACAGTATTGAAAAGAGGCTCCCCTTTTCCTTAACCTAATCAGCCCCTTGTCTTTCATAGAAAGTCTCATCTCGCCATATTTACCTATTGTTGCATTATTTTCAGGATGTAAAAAATGGACTTAACTGAAAATCGAAGAGTTGTTACAGAAGAGGTAGCTGTCTGGAACCAAGCTTGAGAACCCCAATTCATCTCTAATGTAGATTTAAACTTTCAAGGGTCAGTAACTGAATTTTGATAAGTTTCTGTAATTTTGTTCTGAATCAATCTAAGCTTTAGTAGCATGCTATGATCAACTAAATGTTGCCGGAGAATAAGCTTTCACAGACGTGTAGTCTCCCTTATCAGATGCAAGGGTGGAATGAAAAATTAAAGCTGAAAGCGACAGAAAATTCAGAGTAAAAATGTCCACTCTGAATTACTGAATTTTCTGAAATTTTCACTCTGAATTTTCTGTCACTTTCTGCTTCAATTTTTCATTCCCCTTGCATCTGATGAAGGAGACTTCACGTCTTTGAAAGCTTATGCCCCTGTAACATTTAGTTGATCATAGCCTGCTATCAAACCTAAGATTATTTTGTATTGTAGCTCAACGCTTTTCTTGTTCTTAGCAACTGGTTTTTAGCTTTGCTGTCAACTAAATAAGTGGATGTGTAGCATTGTACTCAAATTTGTACATAACAAGGTTTTTCTTCAAAACAGCCTGTACGAATCCTCCAATATTTTGATTAAAGGTTCCCAGGGATTACCCTAATCAGATATAGTTTAAATTATGATGAATATGCAAATTTATGTTTTTGAGGCTGATTTTGCTATTCTTTTGGTAAAAATCTTCTTCTCTTTCACTGACGTCCTCAATATTTGGTAAACATGTCCCTAATAATGACCTTAGTCAAATTTGTGCCAATTGTGATGAAATATTCAAATTTTTATATTCATGGCAATTTTTGTCATTTTTGGTCAAGAAATCTCTAAAAAAATCTTCTATCTTCTTCAAACTATTAATGAACTGCTTTGATATTAAGGACATAGATCTCTACTGATAACCTCTTTCAGATTGTTCAAATTATGGAGAAATTTGCAACATTGTATTTTTAAGACATTAAAGACATTTCAGATATTTTTCAGATATTAGGGATTACAAGAATGTGATATATACAAATTATGATGAAATCTACGTTTTCTTTTATTTTAAGGGCGATTTTTACCATTTTTGGTAAAAAAAAATTGTATAAAAATTAATAGCAGAGTACACCAGAATTTGAAAGATCTTTACGAATATGTTTTGAATTTCTGAGAGGTAGATTTTTGAAATGTCACCAATTTATTTCAGGGTTTATTTAAAGATATTACAAACAAACAAACCTTTTTGTTTATGAAGGACTTTGTTGGACAAGGAAATAGGTTTTACCCTGCCAAGGACCCACTTTCCCCACTTTCTGCATGTTGTGCCTTACTGTGACACTTTGACAACTGGACATGTTGTGTTTACTTTAGTGTTGACAACTATATATCATATGCACTAGAGAAGCCCTGACTAACTTTTTTTTTCAAAATTTACAATTGTCTATACTTGAGAAAATGTCTTTAAGAAACCATCTTACAAAAATGGAGTATGCATTTCATACATAAACGTGTTTTCAACACTAAAAGTAAGCCAAATTTTGAGCTTTTTCAGATGATTTTTTGTACGTTTTAAACAAGTATGAACATAAAAACGTAATTCGTAATATTTAAGTAAAACCTGCTTTGTCATTACGTTGTTCATAATTTTAAAACGATCTAGAGTGTTTATGGTAATTTTTTATTGCTCATGTTTTGATAGGAAGGTTTTAACACCGTTCGTATTTTCCCATGACAAACTTTACATACAAAGTGGCAATGTTTATTTGCCCATTTTACAGTAAATTATTGTATTTTACTCTAGAAATGTTTTGTGTATTTTTAGAATAAAATAATTTTACTGAATATCAGTGGTCTGTGATGTTATTTCAAGGCTTGAACACTCCCTGAACGCCCAAAATTAAAGGTGTTCAACAAGCGCGCATCATGTGTTCTAGCCTTTAACACACTTATCGTTGAACGGCGTCCATGCGTTCAAAAAGTGTTACAGCCCTTTGAACGCGTAAATGCGTTCAATTTTTTGAACACATTTCATGTGCAACGAGTGTTCTGATATGGAACACCATGGTGTTCAATATAATGTCTGATGAACACGTAGTGTTCAAAATCTGCACACATGTGTTCAAAAATTGAACGTTGGTTGAACACGTAGTGTTAAATTTCTGAACGTCTAGACGCGTTCAAAAAGTGTTACAAAAAGGCGTTTAATTGGTGTTCTATCCTTTAACACTTAACTTTACAGTGTAGATTAATATTGAATATCTACACAGTTACACTGCCACTATATAATTTACCCACTCTATAGGAAAAGCGTTTAATTAACCTCACAATTTTATCGTGTGTGGTGTTTACAGGTACATTTGGCGCCCGTAAGTGAATTTTTCACTAATTTTTTCTTCTTTAAATACGACACAAAGAATATTGTACTGGTCATACTTTTTACAAACACGTTTAACTGACGCTTTGTGACACTTTACGACGTATGTCAACCATCGAATTTAAAATATAACAGAAATGAATTCCCAAATACCATCGAAATGTAAATGCTGATATGTATGTATGTATGTATGTATGTATGTATGTATGTATGTATGTATGTATGTATGTATGTATGTATGTATGTATGTATGTATGTATGTATGTATGTATGTATGTATGTATGTGTGTATGTATGTGTGTGTGTGTGTATGTGTGTGCGTGTATGTATGTATGTATGTACGTACGTACGTTTGTACGTATGTACTTACACGTACGTATGTATGTCCTTTTGTGAGGATGTCCGTCCACTCAAATATCTGGAGAACCGTAGTACTTACAGACTTGATATTTGTTGTGTTGATGCAACACATGATTATGACAAACTAGTTTTGTTAGTTTTTGAAATAAATTTTGAAAAATGCAAATTAGCTCAAAAAAGGCCGTTTTTGGTAAAAAATCATCTTCTTTGTAACAGCTGGTCAGATAGCTTTGATATTTGGTATACAGGTCCCCTAGGGATGACCTTACTTAGATTTGTTGAAAGTGTGATCAAATGTGAAAGTTTGTATTTTTAAGGCAATTATTATCATGTTTGGTCAAACAATCTTTAAAAATCTTCTTCAAAACTGCAGGTCATGCAGCTTTGATATTTGGGATGTAGGTCCCTAGGGATGAACTATTTAAGATTCGTAGAAAATTTGCAAAAATATGCAAATTTGTATTTTTAAGGCAATTTTTGTCATATTTGGTCGAAAACTTATTTCACCAAAACGGCTTGTCCGACAGTTTTGATATTGCTTTGATATTTGGTATACGGGTTCATAGGGATGATCAAAATGTGATATATTCAAAATATAATGAAATCTTCAATTTTGTATTTTTTGGGCAATTTTTGGATTTTTGGTCAATAAATTTGTTTCTCAAAAAGTACTAGTCTGATAGCCTTGATATTTGGTATATAGGTTCCCACAGATGAACTAAACTTAATATATAAAAATTATGATGAAATCTGGAATTTTGTATTTTGGGGGTAACTTTTGCCATTTTTGGTCAAAAAAATTGTCTCTCAAAAACTGCTCATCTGAGAGCTTTGATATTTGGTACACAGGTTTGTAGGAGTTATCTTATTTATGATGCATTGAAATAATGATGAAATCTGCAATTTTGTATTTTTCGGTCAATTTTATTGGCCTAGATGACAGTTTTCTATGCTGGCTATTGATGAATGTCTGTGTATATAGGGGGCTCTGTGAGAATAAGCCATACTGAAACAGTTCTTATGCCATAAGAATACACTGTATTGCCAAAGGACCTCTGCTCTCACTATATCTGGTATTATGCTATGTACGTCCTCTGTACCATCTATAGTAGCTTCAGGGACATTGGCCCTGTTTTGTTGTCTTTTGTAACGATGTGTCTTTTTCTGTACATTTACAGCGTTGCTGCCAGGAATTGTAGATCAGGGGACACTGTGTCCCACTACCATTTATTTTTGTGGACATTTTATACATTTTGGGGACAACAAAAGCAGTTGTCAATCAAATTTTGCATTATTTCGTAACACATTAGTTTCACTGAACAAATTTCAAGCTACCGGGACCGCGTCGCTATTATTGAATTTCAGGCAATTGAAGCAGTATACCATATCTGCCGCAAATCAGAGCTCAGACTGACTAATGTCAAGCAAATTATGATATCAAGTGCAGCGTTTTAATTACTTTTAATCATAGAGCTAGTGTAATCCTCACAATAATTATGCAAAACAAAGATCATCGTCAGTAACAGATATTACTTGTAGACTACACCCATCACAGTTGACTCACGAGTGCGCCCAAGGTGACCGGCAGTACCCAAGAGTGCGGGACAACGGATTCCCTTTTTTGGGACATTGTCGCAAGGGCGCGTCCTGGCGGCAACACTGCATTTAACTTCAACTAAGACTCAACGCGTGCTGTACACATAAGGGAGCGTTCAGTTATTATGGCCGGGGTTGGGCCGGCAAATTCTTCCTGCGCATCAGTCAAAATAAGTGAACCCCCCTACCCATTGTACCAAAAAATTGATGACCCCCCCCTTTCAAGATGACAAAAATTTCATGACCCCCCACATTGCTTGAGTAAAGCTGCACACACAAACACCTCGGGGGTATGGAGCAATAGAATCCCCCACCAAAAGAGCTTAGATTTTTTCAAATGAACTTCTTTACAAAACTCAAAGGTGTTAATGATCAGATTTCCCCTTCTGACTTGCTATAATTTTGAAATTACCTCTCAAAGGGATTGGACAGAAATTACTGGTGGATCGCAATATTTTTGCTCAAGCGTGTGTGTACAAAATTTTGATATTTGGATTTAATTAAAAATCAGCTGTTGATAATGTTGATTCACCATACATGGTATACATATATTTTCTCATACATGTATGAGAAATCTATGTAATACTTTTTCAATGCAAAACTATATCTGTGCATTTATAGATATTTGATAATTTACATAAATGTACGGGTTGTTACAACTGGCATGCGGACAAAGAGTTTGACCTTAGAATTTCACCAAAAATGTTCATCCACTATACATGGGAGTCAATGATAAAATTGTGAATAATTTTTTTCCAGTGAAAAACTTGGTATACTTGTGCATATACAGATGTTCAATAATTAACATTATTTTACTTGATTAGAATATGATGGTTAAAGGTGCATATTATGTGTACAAGAAATCTGATTATGGAACTTCACTGAAAATGTTCATCCACTATACATGGGAGTCTATGAGGAAAGTATGAATAATTTTTTTCCAATACAAAAATAGGTAAACCCATGTATTTATGTAATCTCGATTATTGATATCAATGTACTTGATTAGATTAGTGTGGTAACAAATGGATGTGTTCGCCAGAAATTGGATTTTGGAATTATACCAAAATGTAGATGCACTGTACATGGGAGTCTATGAGGAAAATGAATAATTTTTTTCCAATACAAAACTATCAAAATCTGTGTATTTATAGACATTTGATAATTCATTTCAAAGTACTTAGTTAGCCTAGGATGGTTAAAGGTTGATATGTGTGCAAGAAATTGAATTTTAGAATTTCACCGAAATGTTGATTCACTATGCATTGGAGTCTATGAGAAAACTAAGAATAATTTTTTTTAATGCTAAACTAAATTAATTTGTGCTTTTATAGGTGTTTGATAATTGATACAAATGTACTTGATTCAAATAGGGTATTTAAAAGTTCAGATGTGGACAACAATTATGATATTGGAATTTCACTGAAAAGTATTATTTAACTTTTCATGGTACTAGTAGTCTCAGTACAGGTAACTGTTAAATAATTTCCCTGACAAAACTTGCTATATCTCTAATATGTAAGTAATAGGAATTGTTCATCGCCCTCAGTGCAGTGAGCTTGATTTACAATAAGACACGCCTCAGAGTCGTCAAGTCAAGATGTTCATGTGACAGATAATTATACTTTTGTTCAGATTTACAGGTGAATAACTTCAGAGAATGAAATCGTGCAACGAATCATTTTTATCTCCCAGAATATTTCTGAACACTGAAACTGCTTTTTGACGGGACGGATACTTATGAAAATTAAGTGACCCCCCCTCTGAGCTGTTTGAAAAATACATGACCCCCCCTTTGCAGTTTTCAAATTTGAGGTGACCCCCCCTGGATTTTGCCGGCCCACCCCCGGCCATAATAACTAAACGCTCCCTAAAACTGCCCGCAATGAGCGTCGTGTCCGCCAGACTGTTTTGATTTTAGCTTTATTTGCGAATAAGATTTCGGAAGTGCCGCTATGTCTGATTGTCCCTGGTCAACAGTATGCAAATACCTCAGCTGACCCAGCCTAGCCAGACTGCAGAAGTAGAAAATTTCGCGCATTGTTCACATTTTACATCGATAGAATGCATAATGTGACAAACCAACCCATGAGAAAAGTTTTTGAAGAATGTTGCTTGTGGCATGACATAGACACTTTAAGATTATTACATATTGTTAATCTCAAAATATGGCCTTTTTAGCATCGTTATCTTTACGAATATAATCCATATTGATGCGTCACAGAGCGGTGTATCTACTAGTAGAAGACGTGAGTAAATTTGTAATGAGTGATCTGAATAAAAATCGGTAAAATAGACTTTTCAATCAGTAGTGTGTATGGAATTACCAAATTAACACCCATGTCCTTTTCGAGTTAAATTTGGAAAGATCCCTTTTACACACGTTAATCTCACGCGTGCATAATTTTCCACATGATTGAAAAGAATGGTGCAGATTTTAATTTATTTAATTTCATGAATATTTCATACTTACTCACGGTCAGCAGTTTTTTCAAGATGGCTTTTTTATGAAGATTTCTCATGTCACAGTAGTGTAATAATATGTGTCAGTTTTCACCTGATGGTTCTTAGCATATACTTATGGGAGGCAAGTCTCGCTAGAGAATACATTTGGAAGATTGATTGCATTAGGGCCGTTCAGTTTTTACGGACGGGGGGCAGGGTTCGAATTTAGTGGCAGTCCCGCGTCCACAGACTACCAACTTTTCTCCGAGGCTACCAAAATCCATAAAATGGTAGCCCACACGGACTACCAAATCCTAGGACCTGAAATTCAGTCAGTACTTGGCATGCCGTGTCCGGTCCGTCATTTTGGGATGAGCTAAATGCAGTCATGGAGGTAGTAGGATGATGCAGTCAAACCCAGCTGGACACAGAAAGGCCAAACTATGTCTGTATTATGCAAATTATGAAGGGCCGTGCGGCGGAACTTTGCAACAAAGTTTTAATATCTGAACTCTGATGTGCTTGAATGTCAGGCACAGGAAATGATGGCATTTTCATTGTATTTTGACAGGGACCGTGATTTTGATCATAATGAGTCAATCACAATTACACCGAAAATTATGTCTCCTCCCTACAGAAAACCCATGGCCTATTTTTAGTCTTGCTACAGTATGTCTCAGTGCTGAGAAGGTTGTGTCAAAATTTGCATACAACTCTGAGAGTGAAAGGGAGTGTCAATAGGTCACCGAACTTTTGAGTATCAATATTGTCCAGTATACCTGTTTCCATGGGTATTAAAGGTGTACAATATTCACATCAAATGACTAGAAAATTCACTTCACGGGCAGAATCTTGAAAAATAGCCTTTTCTAGTTCACAAAAAAAGATATTCCTGAACTATATGCATGGGCTACGAGCCATTGCCACTGGGCTACCAACTTCAGAAAATGGTAGCCCAAGTGGACTACCAGGGGAAAAAGTTAATTTCAAGCTGGGAGGGGCGAGTCGGCAAAATCAGGGTGTCACTTAAATTTCGGAATCCAAAAAAGGGGGGGGGGGGAGTCACCTTATTTTAGAAATGTTTTGGGGTCACTGTATTTTCCAAAAATATAACAGTTGAACATTAATGGTTTTCTCTGTCACGATTCATGGCAAGACCACGTCTCAGTATCAGACATGCAGCCACGCCACTCACCAAAAATTGTTTCTGCTGAATGTGTAAGTCAATCTGAATCTTTAAAATGTAGTGACAGACAGGCATGCTTTAATGTATTTCAAATTCATGGGGTCATATTTTTTCGCCTGTCAAAGGAGGGGGTCACCATTTTATGGTCCTGGGTAAAGGGGGGTATATCTACTTTTGAAATAGCTGTGATATCGCAGCGGTGCTGTGGCCTATCGATCGCGCGCTCTCGGGTCAAGGGTCTGTGGCGATGACCCTTGACCCGAGCGCGATCAATATGCCACAGCACCGCTGCGATATCACAGCTACTTTTGAAAACCGATGACATGAACTTGCCTCCCCCTTCTTTGAAGACTGAACGATCCCTTCGACCATTTCAGTGATTTCTTTACCTGGCAGTACATCCGCGTAGACAGTATTGTGGTGCATGGTATTCAAACTTCATCACTTTGGTGCAAAATTGCAACTTGCTTCACGATGAGCGGCAGTCGAAATTCACACCATACAGTTACTGAGTTTAAATTTTGCGTGGTCACTCATAATCGTGAGATAACATTTTAAATAGTCCCTTATACCTATGCAAATGACTATATTTAGTTTTATGCGGAGGTCATGGAAAGGTCCACTGTTCCTGAACACTAACTATTAGACTTGAAATGTTTTGTTATTAACTTCCAAATACTCGTCTTCACATTCGCTATCGTGACTTTGTTCACGTTTACTTACATAAAAGCTGACTCGATCTTTTGATTTGCTTGTATGTTCATGATTTTGATGGCTGAATGATAATCAGAGTTGGTGTTTTTGGAATCGCGATTCAAAAATGGGCAAATAAACTTGATTCTTAGCATTTCAGGTGCAAAGTCGATGGAATTTTTATGCACACAACGTTTTATGCCACCGACCCTCCGTAAACGTGACGAATGGTTGAATGGATTCACATCGGTTTCATTGTCGTACAGATTTTAAAGCGATTCAAGCCCTGTGTAAAAATGATTTTATGAAAAAGATAAGCTGTCTTGGCTTTATTCGAAAACTGGTCTATAACCCTACCTTTTGTGTCAAATTGATTGTATGTGCAAATGAGAGAGAGAGAGAGAGAGAGAGAGAGAGAGAGAGAGAGAGAGAGAGAGAGAGAGAGAGAGAGAGAGTATGGAGAGTAGTATGTATGTATGTATGTATGTATGTATGTATGTATGTATGTATTATGTATGAGGGTGAGTGTACGCCTGCAGGACACGAAATAACAGCATGAGAGTTTAGGCGGAGGACGACTCGCCAAAACGTGCAATATTAGGCTGGCAGTTTGATCAAACAAAGTCGTAAAAAGTGTTTAATTATGATAAAGCACACTTTTTATTTTGCCTGGGGAATGTTGTGTTACATTAAAAATGTTAAGTTTAAATGTCCAGACTCCTTTGAGCGACTTCTTGTTTCGATATACTTCATGACTCGGAGCAATTTACCATGCAAGTGGATGAAATAATAGTTGTCGAAAGGTAACCAACCCCAAATTAAATTGCAGTATATGACGAGGGACACCATCGGATCTCGACCAATTGCAAGGCAGGCTTTGGCTAGTTTCTGGCAGAATCTGGACCAAAAGAATAAATGACGTCATCAAAACGATATGTGGTGATTTAACAGGAAATGCATTGTCAATAAATCATGATTATGCTGGAGTAACATCTGTTGCACCATTGTTCTATTATTTTCAACATCGAAGACATTTATTTGTGACCATTTTCACTCATAATACCGTTGAATTGTACGATTTATAGTTGGTATTTACATAATTATCTCGAGAAAGTATATACATCAGTCATGATTGTGTAGATTGATATTTGAAAATTGTATACATTATTTTCAAGGCTAATTTTTCACCTTTTAAAATTGCCCGGGGATCTCATTACTCCCAGTGGTTTGTTGTTACGTAATGTAATGCGGGGTCAGTCACTGAGGCAAATTTCATTTTCGTCGTTGGAGGTGTATTTCGCATTGTCCTTTACGAAATATTCATAGGAATCCTATGGAATGACCGTCAAGGAAAAACTATAGCTATCGAAAAACGATCGTTCTGGGATGAAGACAAGAAAAACGGACGCCTAAGAAAGTATACTCATAATTATCATCGGAATCCGTCAAGTATTGTTTAGAAATCTCATTGGGTTTTTAGAACGGATCTGCCTCGAACAACAGAATTAAGATGAGTGAATAGCAACGTTGTAACGATACACACAAATGTCGATGATTCGGTAAGGGAGACATGGCAAAATGATCACCATAAAAAACTAGAGTAAATTATTTGAACAAAATTATTTCCGGCCTATCGTTATTTCTCTATAGAACCATCAGGATGGGAATGATCAGATAAAAAAATACCCCATGAATCTTAATAATCTGAGAATGACCATCGGCTAAATAACCAGACCCTGTTTAAAAATAAAACCAAACGCGACGAAAAAAAAGCATATCTAATACACTTTCATATTCGGGGTTCTTTTAAACATTCAGTGCTACCATTATCAGGTGACGAAAAGATTTCTTTTTCCTGACAAGTTTGAGCAGGCAGACGTCTTCAAAAAAGTGTCGGCAACGACTTCACCGGCGGAGGTGTTCGGTCATACTATTGGCTCAGATTCAGATTAAAATGTCATGAGTTCCCCAGACAGTTTATAAAATCTGTAAGCTTTCCGCAGAATGGAAACCGGTAGACAAGTATCGTAATGGAAAGTGAGCACATCTTAATTCAACCGAACTTTATTATAGTGTGGCTGATTACCTTGTGACCTTTGACCCCTAATCTTGCGAACATAACTCTCTAATGTTAAATATTTAAAGTGGTCATTGCTCGAATGCATCAACCACTGACTTGATTGCCTTTTCATAATTAAGACTAATAGACGAGGCTGGTTCAAGTTCCATCGCCCAACAGCTGCTGGATGGCAAACCATCTCACCGATTATACAACGTTTTCATCAAATGTCAAGGGAATTACGTTTGCAGCTAGATGAATTTATTTTTAATGGTTGGTACGGTGACCATCATACTTAAGTAGGAGCTACTACAGCTACTATAACTTATGTAGCCGTCTAATCATATCCACATAAAAGAAATCGCAATTTCCCTTCAGACCATAAAATGCTTAAGTCAGGAGACTGTCTGACGATGGCTACCATCGGATCATTCACTTGCCACTTGGACATTATCGACCCTAAACGCACGTCGTGGCCGGAAAACCAAGGGTCTCACTTATGAACACAGATTTTTTCTCTGGCGTCAGCTGGCGCTCTCTTCTCACAAAACAGGTCCATGACGAGCCACTGCTACCGATGAATAATTCAGACCCTAAAGATAAATGTGAGAAAGAACATGTGTTCTCAAACAGTTTACGGAAATAAACAATGGAAGAATCATAGTATACATGTGTGTATTTTTCCCTTCCAATTCACGTCCTTCATTTGTCTGTCGAGTTTCGTCTGTCTGTCTGCATCCGGCTGCATGTAGTTTACTAGTACGGGTTTTGTCATCTTTGATAGGTAGTAACGTAGGTAATTGTCAACTCAGTTGAAATGCCGAGTTTTGAACCATACTAACGTGCAGCTAATTCCTGTTCAACCAGAGAAAGGATGTAGTTATCTTCATAGAGTGCCCCCGAGCCCCTGCCGACCTGGCTAAGTACGTCGTTTGCTGTGAAAACATTTACAGTAGCTTTTTCCAGATGTGACACCAAATCCTACGAAAGAGCAAAATATAAACGTATGACCATTTTAGACATGTGTTCGACACGCTCTGTAATTTATAAGTGTAGGTGGTTGTTTATGTAGGAGTCTCCATAGCTTTGGAATGGTACGCAAAACTCCGTACCACACAAAAAAACGACGGAGAGGCTCCAGACGAGGGTATTTAAAATGAAAACTGCAGGCAGCGTTGCCCAGACCAAGCATCACAGTTAGGGAGTCTTCAGTAATTATCATAGGGAACCAAGAAATCTAGTTGTTGTTGTTGTTGTTGTTGTTGTGTTTACATTAGTCGTGTTGTTTTTGACCATTGAAATTCAACAAACATAACAGCTACTACTGTAGTGTTGTTTCAAACGTAATGGAGATGTCCTAAGAAAAACTACAAGGACGTTATCATTATTTGATTCGATGCAACTCTCTCCAAACGTACAGTATCTTCATGTACTTACTCAGATCTCGTCATGCTACTTTTCACTCTATCCCTCGTGAATGGAGTGTTATTGTAGCTCTCGGAAAGTTGGATGCGGGAAGGCGGCTTAGGTCGCACCCCTTGCGTAAAGTATATGAAGAGAGTGTAAGTTTGGAGAGAGTTGCATGGGGTCAGATAATGATAGAGTTCTATAGTAGTGTTTCTTAAGACATCGACATTACGTTTAAAACAACAACACAATGGTTATGTTTGTTAAATTTTAATGGTCAACAACAACAACGACACGACTAATATAAACAACGGCAACAACAACAGGTAGATTTCTGGGTTCCCTATGTCATTATAGCCGGGGTTGGGCCGGCAAATTCTTCCAGCATTCCGTCAGAATAACAGGACCCCCGCTAGCGCTACTCACTCAAAATCGTTCATAGCTCCGCCGGGGAAGATACTAAAAAAATTATGACCCCTCCCCCCTCTCCCGCCATTGCTTCTAGGAATTTTTGATATTTTCACGTTTCGGCATGTTGTTATTGTGTCAAAGCTTCAGTAACTATAACTATTGGCAGTTCTCTTGGTACATTTCCTTTCCATGCATCGACTACAGTGTTTTGGTTCACTTCCTATAACATGTTGAAATACCGTGACCCCGTAACTTGTCAGTGTCTCATATGCATTCAATTGCTATTGTTGGAAACTAAAACTGAAGCCTTGGCGTGCATTTGACAGATATACTGTCGATGCTGACAGCCCGAGTAATGAGTATTTCAATATGCCGAAGGGAAATGCACTTAGAAACTGCAGCTGACACAACAGGCAACAAAAGATGAAAAGCAATTTGCAACGGTTACAGTAACCATGCGTTTAACACATATGTCGCAATGAGAATTATTTGGTGTGGGACAAGCGACCTAGCGGCCGATATAGCTCAGCTGTGTTTATGTAGAGAATAAATATTTTTGACACATGTTGATGAAGAAGGTGGAAATCTTTGATAGCTCAATGCAGTGGCCAGAAAAAAGTGGCTAAAATAGCTGCAAAAATACACAATTGAAGATTTCATCATACTTTGGATACATCATATCGGATCATCCCTAAGAACACGTCAACCAAAGCTATCTGATGAGTAGTTTTTTGAGAATAAAATTTTCTGACCAAAAATGGCAACAATTGCCCCCAAAAATAAAATTTGCAGATTTCATCATAATTTCAAAAGATCAAATTTAGTTCATCTATAGAAACCTGTATACCAAATTTCAAAGCTGTTAGACCAGTATTTTTAAGAAACATAATTTTTAACCAAAAAATGGAAAAAATTGACCCAAAAATTCAAAATCGCAGATTTCAACATAATTTCAACAAATATCATTTAGTTCATCTATAGAAACTTGTATACCAAATTTCAAAGCTATCAGATGAGTAGTTTTGGAATTGCAAAGCTATCAGATGAGGAGTTTTGTAAATACACATTTTTTGACTAAAAACGGCAAAAATTGCCCCAAAAATACAAAATTGCAGATTTCAGCATAATTTCAATAGATATCATTAAGGTGATCTGTAGGAACCTGTATACCAAATTGCAAAGCTATTTATCAGATGAGAAGTTTTGGAAATACAAATTTTTTGACCAAAAATGACAAAAATTGCCCCAAAATACAAAATTACAGATTTCATCAGAAATTCAATATATATTACTTAGTTCATCTAGAAATCTGTATACAAAATTTCAAAACTATCAGACCAGTACTTTTTGAGAAATACATTTTCTGACCAAAAAATGGCAAAAATTGCCTTAAAAATGCAAATTTGCATATTTCTGCACAATTTGAACAAATCTGAAATAGATCATCCCTGGGGACATATATAACAAATATCAAAGCTATTTGACTGGTAGTTTTGAAGAAGAAGATTTTTAAAGATTTTTTTACCAAAAATGACAAAAATTGCCTCAACAATACAAATATGCAAATTTCACTACGATTTGAACAAATTTGACTGAAGTCATCCTAAGTAAACTGCATATCAAATTTCAAAGCAATCGGACGAGCAATTTCAGAGTAGAAGATTTTTTACCAAAAACACCAAAAAATGCCCAAAAAATACAGATATGCAAATTTCACCAAAATTTTAACAAACTTAAGTGAGGTCACCCCAAGTGAACTGCATATAAAATTTCAAATCAATTGGACCTGCAGTTTCAGAGGAGAAGGCAATTGTTGACGGACGACGACGGACGACGACGGGCGACGACGGACGATGACGACGGACGACGACTGAATATCAACCTATTTGATAAGCTCCGCTTCGCTGACAGCGGAGCTAATAAAAGTTTGTGTTTACAGTCTATTTTAATATAGACTTGAATTGGTAAACACCAAATCCCTGCCACCTGTACATACATGGCTTTGCTATGTATTGACAAGAACATCACATGTTTTTTGAAGTATGGGTGCATTTATCACTAAGCCTGCATTGCATAGCTCACTGGTTCTAAAATATGTGTCATGAGACTGTTTATATTGAAATCTTACATTATATTTTTAGTAGATGTCCACCATGGAGTAAAACCATAACCGCCATATGTTTTGCACGATGTTGACCCATGTTTATAGGGTACTCAGTCTCATACGCACTCAATTTCGAAATTTTTATTAGAAAACTGTGCTTTATCCAAAATAAATCTTACTTTCATACACATTTATCTCGGAGTGAATGTATAATCTATGTAAACCATCAAATATATGTTTTGTGTCATACAGAGCCCCCGATGTATAAGGTGTAGGCAAAACTATGTCTCATAGGTGAACACTTCCAAAATTTTAATTGAAGGCTATGGGTCATCCTTAATAGATCTTACTTTGATACATATCTATCACGGAGTAAATATGGTTGTATTATCTGTGCATATTTCCATCATAGGCCCTCAATGTGTAAAGTTATAAGCTAGGTCTCATAGGTAAACACTTCCAAGATTTTTGTTTGAAGGCCACTGAAATAGAAACTTCGTATGAATAAACAAATAAAAATAAACTAAACAAATACCTATCAACTATCGTACATTTTGTGTTACATTGAACAGCATTCTAGATGACCTTCTATAACACATAATGATAAATATATGAGCCTGTTTAGTTATGCCTGATACTATTTATCACATTGTGTTATGGTGTGATCATTCGATGACCTGACATTTAGAATAACAATGCAGTATAACCATGTAAAGGCTCAGCTGACAAGGTGAATAGATGGCAACATAATATTTTTAGGGGGAGTTGAAAAATAATTGAAACAAGTGACATTCATGACAAAAAAGTGAAAAAAGACAATAAAAGTAATAGCTATCCTAAAAACAACAACAACAAAAATATCACAAGTTTGAAAAGAAAGCTATTTGACAACTGCTTAACCAATTCATGCAAAATCCGTCAAAATATGTGAAATATATGGCTTAAATATGTGACAGATGTTGCATGACAACAAAACGGATTATTATAACATGGCTTGGGAAAGGGTGATTACATACTTGTTGAAAGAGCAACTAAGTGATGGAATTAATTCTCCAAAAGTAGAGTATTTGATCGCCGGAAAGTTTCATATATGCTGAAAATTGCTTTGTTGCTGTGTATGTCGTCATTTATACTAGGGAACATAGCTGGCAAGCCTTGGAGCTTAGGCCCCAAAATATGATTGCAGAGCGGAAATAGCTGGCTTTAAATTTTGAAATGTCGCGCGAGCGGACTTTTGGTTGCTCTTGCTGCTCTCCACAGAGGCGTATGTGTGTATAGGGCTCACTTGGCACATGGTTTCGGCCGTTGACAATTATAAATATTCGTCAAAGGTCATCAAAGGTTATGCTCCATTCCGGCCAATTTCTAACATGAACCACAGCTCGGTGGCCTATGGGGCTTGCGGACAACTACATAGGGATATGCTGGGAATATACATGGGGATATGCAGATGCTTAGGTCAAGGGTCATCATACCAGGTGTCAGACCAATAATTCACTTCACGATTCGTTTGAAGATAGTTCGGTTAAAAAATAGAACTAGTCTATTCGTTGAATCACAGCTCATCAGCACTCAGGTAATGGCTTAAAAAGCTAGACCATGAGTTAAAGGTGTTTTTTTAGAGTTCAACATGAAATTCATTCAAACATTAGATCAGCGTGGCAGAATGTGAAGTAATATTGAGCTTTTATCCATCAAGTTATGAGAACCGCCTCAGGCGTATCAATGGGCCTTGAATTTTGCTGAGTCATCATATGGGCTACTTATTGTTGTCTTTGCTCAACATTTTGATGGACTTGCCCACCCAATCAGTTTGTTCAGCATCAACATAGTGTTTTTTATTACAGTGGGCTCTGTCACGGTTGCTTGGGTTGGCTTAACAATGGTTCATTCGGTCATTCACATATGCACTCCGTCCAGTGGTTAGTTTTGAGAAAATCACTTAGATTGCCTGTTGCTGTGGGCGTGGTCCTTGTTACTAGGAAGTGATATTCTGCTTTTGGATTACCAATCACAGTCACTTGTAAAGGGCCGAAAGTTTAGATTGTCTTAAGGGACCGTTCAGTTTTACGGCTGGGGGGGGGCCCGGCAAAATCCAGGGGGGGGGGGTCATCATAATTTTGGAATCCAAGAAGGGGGGGTCATCACTTTTTCACTGGTAGGAAAGGGGGGGTCACCACATTTTCAAAAAATAATACCTACAATAAAGTCCACTTTATGCCATGGCCATGATTGACCCTCTTTACCGGCGGGCCGCCTTCGGCGGCCCAATACAATAAATATACTTTATGTATTACCCATGACCCTCTTAGCGGGCAGACGCCTTTGGCGGCCCACTCCAATTAGGTTTACTTCATGCAATGGCCATGATCGACCCTCTTTACCGGCGGGCCGCCTGCGGCGGCCCACTACAATAAATTTACTTTATTGTAATACCCCACGACCACCTTAACGGCCGGACGCCTTCAGCGGCCCTGTTCAGTAAAGTTTACTTCATGCAATGGCCATGATCGACCCTCTTTTTACCAGTGGGCCACCTTTGGTTGCCCACTAGAATAAAGTTGACTTTACGTAATGGCCCATGACCCTCTTAACCAGAGGGCTGCCTTTGGCAAACCACTCCAATAAAGTTTACTTTATACAATGTCCATGGACATAAGTTGTCTGTGGAAATGAAGTTAAAAATTGCCCTACAGTAGTCCTAATTAACAGACGTTTGCATGGATGTGGCTGAGAAGTTTGTACACTGGCATCTCTGCTACACGAATAAAGTGCGCTGCGTACCGGAGTTCAAATCCAAACCGTGCGGGTAAATTTGACATATGGGTTTTGGTTATTTTTCAGCGGGGGGGGGGGGGGGGGGTCATCAATTTTTTTCGTCTGACAAAGGGGGGGGGTCATCATTTTTTCGCGAAAAATGCAGGGGGGGTCATCATTTTTTTGAACACCGGCGACAAGATTTTGCCGGCCCCCCCCGGCCGTAAAAACTGAACGGTCCCTAAGCCTTCAATTGAAACTAATTTCCAGACCAAGCGTGTGTAGGGGGACTTTGTTGCTAGTGAAAATATCCAAAACTGCACAAGTAGGTAGTCGGTCAACCATATATGTTTGGAACAACTTTTGGTCCAAAGTGACCTTTCTCCTGAAAACCCGAACTCTCTAGCCCCTTCTGCGCAGCCTACAGTTATATGAATATTAATGGCTGTGTAAATGAGCTATGGCTTCTGAACGGCATCATTTCCTCATTCGCAAACTAAGAAGGGGCACCCATTCTAATCCAACATACCAAGTTTAAAGTTAATCCGTCTGCTAGTTCTGGAGAAGAAGAGTTTTAAAGATTTGCAGGGACGTGCCAATTAAATGGGGGGGGATTTCGTAAAATCCAATATTGCCGCAAAACGCCATATTTCATTTTCTTCTAATTGGCGAACATTAAGGAGGTTAAAAGGCAGATACTTTGTGCCAAATTCATGAAGTGGATTCCCTCAGCTGTTTTAGAGAAGAAAATGTTGTTAACTTTTGACAAATTCCAGATAGATGGCAGGTTATATGACCAATCGAAATTTGTAGGGTCAGGTGCACGACTTCTCATAGTCAAGGATCACCCTGACAAGTTTGAGGAGTTTATGTCTTGCGGTTTTCTCAATCTAACCCGACAAAGAATTTACAAAATAATCGGCTGAGTAAAAACACTAGGGACCCAGGCCTGGGAGCTTGGGTCACTAATGAAGGTATAGTATGTGCGTATGATATGTTTGTTGCATGCCTCGATGTGAATGCAAATCAGTGCAATTATTTGAATAGGAACACCCGGGGAGTTAGTGGGCCGCGCGAACGATGTACTGGCCGGTTTCCATAGTTACCCAGTTCGGTGAAGCCCTTCGACGTTTTCGACGTCAAAGTAGACTACGCTTAACGCTAGATGTAAAATATCCATTCCTGCCCTGCTATTTTGACTTTCGTTAGGATCTGTTAGATGCTGGTCGATAATGATGAGATTGTTTGAGAATGCCTTGCATGTAACTAACTGTCATAATTATAGCGTTAACTTTGAAGAGGGCATGTAATAATATTATTATTGCCTGAATACATGGGTTTATGTGACCTCGCAGCGGGAGACAATTTGCCCTCCTGGCGTCGGGCAAAATTGTCACCTGCTCTCGGGCAAATAAACCCATGTGTTCAGGCAATAATATATAATGTGGCACCTTGATTATCAGAAACCCAGCATACCACCACCTTTTAAGTACATTCACCGCCCGGGCCGTAGAGGAAACATTTGTTCCATGGCGCCCTCTACTGACAGTTCTGATGGGCGCATTCCATATTCTGTGAGCATAGTCAAATCGTTAATCGGTAACTATCAATGTGGCATCAGGGTGTTGAATATCTCTGGCGGTCTCCTACGATTGAGCAATCCGAACAGGACCAGGGTGTAATATGAATCAAAATCCAATGTTATCCAACCGTAAAATGAAAGGTTAAAGCCTCAATAGCTGCGAATGTGTTACAAACTGATCTCAAAATATCCCCAGTTTTCCAAGTGATTTCTTTGAATAGGACCCATTAAAGACTGAAAAAGTGTATAACACTGTCATAAGTGTCGAAAGTAACATACAAATTCAAACATTTTAACATCATTTTAGATTTCCCGCCATTTTCAAAAACTAATCATGTGACAGACAAAATGAATATTACAACAACAAAATGTTGGCCATCGTGTGTTGTGTATTCAAGTAAATGGCATCATGCTTGTTTCTTGTATGATCACTAAGTGCATGTGCAGGAAATACTGTATTGTTGTACTTTTCCATGGGGGCACCATTTTATGAGTGCAGCACCCGTTTATTATTTAACCTGTTAAAACGTGTAGGCATGGTCCAACTCAGCGAGCAGTGATACTTCAATACACGTCCTTCAGTTAGCACATTTACACGAACCAACTTTGGTTTAAAAATAAAATCATGAAAATAATGCATAAATTCGCGTCTATTAGGGCTTTAACGCCAATAAAAATAAAAACTATGTTTCTCATCCGAGACATGTTTCAAAAACGATGCGGTGACGTGGGTTTTTTTTTCTCAAGTTTTTTTTTAATTCTTCAATTAACAAGAACGAGGAAAAGATATGAAAATGACATAGGAAAGCACGCAGAGATAAATGCACAGCAGTCAGTGTTGCTTTAGTATTTTTGTAGAGCAACAGATCTGCGGTTTGACTTTTAGTGCAGCAATGTACAGTTTTGACAGTGTAATATAACATTAACAGTGATATATGCGTGCAGTTCTGAATGAATGTTACTGTCAATTATATTATTTTGTTTACGGTTCTGTTTATACAGCACTGTGTTATGCACTATCGTAGCTTATTTTTGCGTTTATTTTTTTATTTCATTTCCTCATAAGCAGAAAAAAGGGTTGACGCGGCGGGTCTGAATTGAAGCGCGCGAGGATGAGAAACAAACGTTTTATTTTTCTTGGCCTTAGGCTCATCCGCTGAAATTTGTCCAAGGAAATGAATTACTTAACATTAATCGGACAATCCTCTGTGCTGTTTTGTACGATCCTCCGACCGTTCAGAAAAATCACGCTGGCGACCAAATACGCTTGTTTTCAATAATTTTTAATAAATTTTGTGAGTAATCGCATCAACGCACCTTGATCAACTTTCAGATGATAGTGCGCTGTCCCCAATATTACCCACTTGAACCATCAATGGAGCGTTCCTATAGCGTTTAAGTGGTCATAGAAAAATCACGACGACAGTACTGATACGAACATACGGATTTGAAGGAAAACAATTTGCCCCCGATCAATGTCTCTCCCTGTAATTGGGCAGATTCTTTAGCGTTAAGTTAGTATACACTCCACAATAATACATCTGGTTCAATGACTAGTGTATTGGAACCTATGCTGTAGTGTACTACCTCACATTGCAGTCTGTACATTCTAGGTCATGCTTGTGACTCCGTTCATACTATGAGAATGGTCTCCAGAAGAGCAAGTCCACTCAGAGAATTTAGAGTATCTGCACGCCCCGAGAGATAACGAAATATGCAAATGATGTAATAAGTGTAGGACTTGATGAAACTGTTCAAAATCAGGAAGCACAGCAAGGGAATGTTGAATTTCATTATTTAAATTTTAATTATAATTTCGTTCGTTCCTTTATTCATTCATTCATTATTCATTCACTCCTCCCTTCATTATATTCATTAAACTATCCATCCATCCACTTATTCGTTCACACGATGATGTCATCATGCCGTAGCACTCTCTGACTTGATTCTTCGAATAAGTATCACTCCCTCCTGCAAAATCAGTCCACGTGTCACAATCATGTCGGGTGTTACAAGTATGGCTGTTATCTTTTTTCAGGTGGAGTTTTCGACTTTCAGAGACACCATAACAGGCACTGCGACTTTACGGTAGTGCCGTTGTATCTTTTGATTTGGATGGTGACATGTTTCTATATTTGCATAGTTTATTCTGCGTAATTTCCCAGATAGTACCGTTTAGGTATTTTGATGCGTGCGCAGAAAGATACCCCCCTCCCCCGCATAACAGGGATGATATGCAAAGAAGTAATAGATGGTGGACAACATGTTTAGCAATTTTCCACAAATAATGCATG